>NW_028280184.1:0-20645 GCF_059751315.1 Micrasema longulum | reverse complement strand
CTACATATTTAAAACAAGTAAAGTAAAATATAATTGATACGAGAGAATAATGAAATAGAGACAGGGTGGACCATAGACGTAGGCACGAATCATCCCAAAACATATTTTAAAACATTATTTGTCATAATACTATCTGATCACTAGATCAATTCTTCTCAATATTTCTATCTCGTGTGACTGGGGTGGAACGTAAAACACGAGTCTACAAAGCATGCAAGATTTGATATTTATTTAAATTATGGCGCCGTGGCGCAGTTGGTTAGACGGCCAACTGCGAAACTGGCGTCGCGGGTTCGATTCCCGCCAGTTGCAAGAAAAAAATCCAAGAAAGATTTTTTTCTCAATTGGTCTGGGTGTTGTGGTCACTGGCGGCTCCTGACCGAAAATATTGGCAGTGCATTTTTTTACATGTCGTCAACTTGTATTAAATTAAGTTCAATAATATTATAATAATATGATAGATCTGACGTGATAAACGAGCAGTGGTATAACAGCCCGCGCATCGGAACTAGAAACGCTAAATGCGCCCAACATAATACGCACGTTATAGTTAACTAAATTTGTACTAATATCATGTCATTACGCATGTTCAAAGTGACATTTCAAACGAACTTCAAATCTGCGCATGCGTCAGCAATGCCCGGAATATGTATATTATCTTCTCCCTCGAACGCACAATTCATCGGTATGAAGCATTGTCTGTCTCCCTCAAATGACGATTTTAGGAGATATAATATAGTTCTTACAAATTCAAGGTAAAAGATTGTGCAAAACAGAATATGCACTGGGACGATTGCGCATGCGTAGACGAGATGAGAAAATCGTCCGCTAGAGTCGATCTCGCTAGATCTTTTGGCGCTAGTATTGAATATTACGATGTTTACGTGTATAATATTGCAACGAATCCCTGTTTCTTTCTACCTAATTATAACATATTTTTACTATCAATAAAATTACTCATATATTTACACAATTTTTTACTTGCACTTATGCACATACTAAGGAACCGCCTCTGGTTGTGATGTATTTTTCATTACCTCCTTCCATATCCCTTCTATCCCGCCTGCTGACAAGCCTCAAAATATAGGCTTAGCGGGTTGTTTTTTTTTTTAAGTTGTATTTTTTGTAATCGTCAAATGGACATTTTCACATCGGATTTGAAAAGTGAAATTTGCGTAAATATGCTGGATTTTAATTTTTAAAATATTTACGCTTGCTAAGCGAAGAATATTTGTACGAAAGAAAGTGATGCAAATGACTGTTTTACTGCGTACGAAAGAACACGAGAATACAACTTATAGCAAGGAAGACAGAGACACTGTTCTCTAGCCGGTGTTTGTGTAGAAGAGACGGAAACAAAAGAAGAAATTCGTTCAATCGGTCGATTATTGGCAGTGAGCGGAAGTGTAGGCTTGTTAATTAACCGACGTAAACCACAAAAAAGTGGCTTAGTGAGGTTTTTAGTTTTTTTAGGTGTATTTCTTTTTTGTGTATCTTAATTTTTATTTATGTGTCAATTGAATAAATAAATAATTAAAAAAATAATAATCAGTTAATATAAAATAAGATAAAATAAAATTATATTTAAAAAACAATTTAAATGGAATAACGTTTGAGAGTGTTTGGTTGTAGGCGACACCGTGGCGCGGGAATATTTCAAATTAGGAACATCATTTAAACATGGAACGTGATATTCGAATTAGGAACGATTTGAATATTTTCAAAATTTATGTCCGTATTCTGTTCTCCTGTGTCAACCAATAGGATGTTATTATTGATGGAACCACAAGTCCATTTTTAATGATCTATGAAAAATGGACATTACAATATTTTTATTTAATGTCTTTTGTCGTAAATTAGTGCCGCAGTGACAACCGTTTCCCACGTCTGAGGTTAATGGTTGGGTGAAAACTTCATTAATAATTTAGTTAGCGTCATTTTTGTCATAAAATAATAATAATCATCATGGTTTATTAACAAAAAATTAAAATTTCTTTATATATATAGTTGGATAATTTATATAGCGCCATTTTTGTGAAAATCACCTCAAGGACGCTGAATATCTATCTACTTCATACATACTTAGATAATAGATTTCTCTGGATTATGTCTAGTCTGACTTCGGGAACAACACAGGCTACGTTTTCCACAGAGAGTCGAATACAAACTCTGTTCAAACTATGTATAAGTCACTGCACAACTCTGCTGCGGAATATCCAAGGGAACTATGCATTCCAGATGAACTAGCTGACAGGCGTCTCACGCTTAGATCAGCTACGTCTACGGCGAGAGGAAAAGTTATTATACATCTACGCAAACAGCGCACTAAATTTAGTGAACGTGCATTTGCGGTCGCAGACCCTATGGCATAGAATGCTCTCCCAGCAGAGGTGCGAGGCTGTGAAAGTGAAGTGATGTTTCGGAAAAAACTTAAAACCCACTTGTTCTCTAAATCATTTGAATAAATCCGTAGCATGTGACAACAAAATAAATTATTTTAATTCAATTACAAATTTAAAAGCTTCAATTTAATTCATTTATTTACAAAATCACTAGGTAAAGTGCCCTTGAGGTATTTTATTACAAAAATGGCGCTGTATAATTTATCCAAATAATAATAAAAATAATAATCTGTCTAACTAGGTACAACCTCAGCTTACCCTGAAGATGGCTTCTGCAATGGTAGCCGAAACGTCGGAACAAATCCAACACACACGGTATCACCCAAAAATGAAACATATAGGTACAATCTGTTTTAAGGCAGACCTTTTTTTGCAAAAATAAACAATAACATGACTCAACAATGTTTGAGTATGTCCAAATGCTTGAAGACTGGCTGGATTTCCTCCCTAGGGAGTTGTTCATATATCAATTTATTGCAACAGCTACTTTAACCAGCCAATGACAGGTCATAAGCCCAGTAAATGCCTAGACTGCCATATTCCCTTCTCAATCATGTTTTCCCTCTGTTCTGCGATAAATTTAAATATGAACAACTCCCTAGGGAGGAAATCCAGCCATTCTGCAAACATTTGGACATACTCAAACATTGTTGAATTAACTACCTGGTAAAAGAAGAAGTATAAAAAATTAAAAATGGTTTTCAGGCGTTGCCTAGTAGGAGATTTGGTTCAGCCGGGTGAATCTCACCCACATAATAAAGGTTTTAGCTCCTTTACTTCGCAAAAGTCAACAGATAGAAGAGTTGAGGAAATGTGGATGATTAAACATGGGCAGAATACTGAATGTTGCACAGTGTGTAAAGTGGCCACTCAAAGCAGTCAATAACAAGTCATAAGCCCTGTAAATGCCTAGACTTCCATATTCCCTTCTCTAAAATGTAATTCATCCCCGATTACACATATTTTATACGAATAATATATTTGAATCGGGTTGTTGTCGCGTGTGGTAGTGTCGCGTAGATACTCTCACACCAGAGATCGGAGGTTCGAACCCCGCACCTATAATCAAAACAAATAGAATCTAGAATACATGTCCTGCAGCTACAGAGCGCATGGGCGGATAAGATCTATAGGTACACTTTTTACAGTTGAGGTATAAGCTTGAAATAATTTTACGTTAACAATGTTTTGAGTATGTCCAAATGTTGGCAGACAGGCTAGATACCCTCCCTAGGAAATTATTTGCATCTAAATTTGTTGCAACAGAGAGGGAAAATATTTTTGAGAAGGGAATATGGAAGTCTAGGAATTTACAGGGCTTATGACCTGTCGTTGGCTGGTATGATTCCGTATTCCTTTCATTAGGAATGTATGCTAGGATAGGCGTGTTTGGCGGTCCATCCTCTCGGCCTACCTCTACGGGGAAATGGTATGATTGTAGTAATATCTGATGGTAGTTATATGAACCCAAATATTTTTTAAACAAGATGCTTTGGGGGTTCCGAATTCGATTCTGAGTGAGATCAGAAAAATAAAATTAGAGTTTTCTCAAGCCTGGATTTTCTGTGCAGTAATTAACCCCAAAACAAAATACAAATACAGGCGATGTTTATTTTTTAAATAAAATTTATTATAAAACAAACCTTAAAAGGTTAATCATCTCTGATTTTATTTTGACGTAATATCAATATGTATCAGAGACAGATCGTTCCGTCTCTTTATAAGAATTGCATCTTCAATGAGTGCGAATACAGAACAGAATACAAATCATTCGTTACGAAATTAGGTAGCGGAAAATCTCTTCCTTTCTCTCTCGCGCGCTCACGAAGCGCGCAAGCGAGACACCGATACAAATTCAAACTTTTCCAAGACGAATTGTTCGAAATTAAAATTCGAAACGCTACATTTTTCTCAATTCAAAATAAAGAGCGAAGCATTCTAGGCCGTATTCAAATGGGCGCAAAGCTCAAAATTCTTTGAAATCCAATCAATTGCTACATAGACATTTTATTTTGACATAACACATTTTAAATTTAAATATTTTTCTATGGAATTCTTTTACCAAGCTTTAAAAGTAAAACGACGCAAAACACGGTATTGTGATGGCAAAAACGCACGTACAAAAAGGTTTTTTTTCTTTTGATTCGTTTAAATAATTTCGCAGTTTTATTTCAGTGTCTTAAGCTAGGGTTTCCTAGGACAGCGGTGCCCGTATTTTAACGGCCGTAGTAAACGGTGATGCGGTAGACAGCCGTCGTAACGTCGACTAGAGAGTGGTTTCCTAGGGAAACGGTGTTAAATGGTGTTGATAACACCGTTTTCCTAGAAAACCACACTAGTCACCGTTACGACGGTTATCCACCGCATCGCCGTTCACTACGGCCGTTAAAATACGGGCACCGCTGTCCTAGGAAACCCTAGCTTTACCCTAGGGTTTGCGATCGTTAATAAAAACGAGTGAATTTAGTGCTAAAATGCGTTTTCTAGATTTAACTTTCTCTTTTTTAAAAGACCAATTTTTTGGATATTACATTCGACTTAAAGGAATTTACAGGGCTTATAACCTGTCATTGATTAAACACACTATGCATATAACCTTTATTTTATCTTGATTGAAAGAGGAAAAGAGGGAAGGCTGATCTGGGGTTACTCTGTATGGATCCGATGGCGAAAAGATTTTTTAAGACCGAGTATACAAAAAAAAAATTCCTTTCATTTGTTAGATTTCATTATTATTGATGTATTTCATTTTTACATGTGGAATGATATGGAGTGTCTTTTTACGTGTACACTTTTTTTCTCATTTATGGCATTGAGTTTAGATATATTTAGAAAACTATATTTTTTTTACTTTATTAGTAAATGTTGTATTTTTTTTGTTATCGTGGCTTTAGTTTTCTTTTACACCATTGCAGTGCCGTATGCATCACTAGATGCAAAAAGGGATAATTAATTAACATGATGTTGATGATTATTTTTCTTTTTTTTAATTATATTTTGTGATATATACTTGTTTTTATTATTATTATTAGAATAAGTATTTATATTTGTGTTTGAATTTTTCATCCTTAGCATATTTTGTAATTTATGTTTACGATTTAATTTTTACTATAATCGGTATGTTTTCAAAATTGTACTTATGTTACACTTTTTATTATTATTATTGTTTATTTTAATTAATTACGCATCATTCATTCATCAGGACCTGACTCAAATAACCTATGTACATGATAAAACAGCGAAATACATCAATATATGAAAATTGATTACGTTCTCCATATTATTTGTTTAGACGAATTTTAAAAAGTCGTGAATTTTTTTATCGTCACGCAACGCGAAACGAAAATACGACATCTAATGCGCAATTCCTGATCCTTTGCGTGGCAGGCCTACAGGTCCGTACCGAATTTTATGTTTATATTTTATACACGGTTGTCATGGAAACACAGATTTAAAATTCGACTCTTTTTTATATTTTAATATCGGAATATATCTTCGGCGCGTTCGATTATGACACCCAAGTGCATTTATCATACCATGCATGTTCGATTATGCTGTAGTCTTTTTTCTTCTTCGTTTTTTAAAGGTACGAACGTTCATTTGTTAGCCACATTTTTTATCGCTCGTTTTTTATCATGTCATTTTATTTTACAAGCCGGACCATAGATTGGATATGGGTTTATAAGTTATAATCATATTATTTTATAAAAAATGATCCCTTGTAAAAATCCATTTGTAATAAATTTATTATTCGTAACAAAGGGATTATTTTTGCCATCTTTTTTATTGCGTACAATAGTTTGATGAAGACATAAGTTGAAAATTATATTACAACCAAGGTGATGTTGCTGATGCATCACAAACAAAAATACAGGGAGCCTTCTTGATACTCTAGTCGGATATTTATCATTCCCTCAATTCTCCCCTTTTCAAGGTGTTTTTTTTTAAATTTCTGTTCATGTTTAATTTATTTCCTGTTTCTTAATTTATAATTATTAACATATTAGTGAAATAATTATGATTCTATTCTATGTCAATTGCTATAGTACTTTATGTAGTTTATAACTATATATTGTAAGAGGCTTCTGAGCGTTTATTAAATAAATAAATAAAAACTAAACGCGCGCGCCGTGCCCACACAAGCCCAAATTTAGACCCCCGCGTGTAGAGCAGTGACGTCACCTCGCAACCCCCCCTCCGCTCGCGACAAACTATTTCCGGTAGTCGACAAAAAGGGCTATTCATCCATAGTTTTAGATATCATGTCTCTCTTTTAGTTTTTGCACACGCAGCCCTCGAAAGCACACAATTATTGGTCGTGGCAAAACATTACATGACACTGAGAACCAATGAAAAGATGTTCATTCGCATTTACACCAAAATACACTTATTTGAAAATATTCCAGTACAATGATACAGTCGCATATTTTTTTGTTTTTTCTAAACTCCTAATGTAAAAACGATAAATTTTTAACTACTCAAAGTAATATATCAGCTTTTTTACCACCTAATTTAATAAACACAAACTTTAAGGTCTATTTAGTCGGGTAGTAATCACGCAGATCGTTGGGCCGGGGGCCTTTTGGGGCTTGGGCTTCCGAATGGGCGGCCTCTATTTGTTTTGGAGCCCTAAAATAGGGGCGGAGATCCCATTACTGACCCGCCAGTGGGCCATTATAAATTCATTAACACTTATAAATAAACTCACTTCAGTTTGGTACTACAAAGTAGCGTTTTTAAACTAAATTAAAATATACATAGGTATCGATGGCTCACTTTTATACGGAGATAACTTGAAATTATTAGTTTTGAGTAACGGCTGACCAAAGTTTTGACAGATATAAATTGGTTTATAACCAAGAATTATTTATGTCACCTTAAGTAAATTATTTATGTAACCTTAAATGAGGTGTATAAGTATATATTTATGTGAAATATATACAAAATGGTTAATAGTTTTAGAATTAAAATTGTAATGTAAATTATCACGTTTCATTTTCTTTTTAAACATTCATTAGGATTTTTCCTTTGCATTTTACAATAGAATACGTTATAAATACAAAAAAAAATTTACAATAACACAAAAAAAAACACAAAAGCTTGGCCGGTGAGTGGGTATACATTTTATTTTTAATCGAAATAAAGAAAATTCTTCCGTCGGGGTCGCTCTCTATGATTTGTCCCCTCAGCCATCCCTCATGGCGCATAACATGGCCAATCTAGACTAATAGAGTCTTTTGAAATTTGGTGTTGCAGAGGAATATTAGGAATCTGTAGAGACCACGTCACTAATGATGAGGTTCTCAAAAGAATCGAAGGGAATCAACATATCAAAACCATTTCAGAAAATCCAACCCTATGGATCGGCCAAATTATACGCTTTTCAAATATAATGGATATGTAGTATTATTAAAAACTTCAAATTTTTGGGCACATTGTCAGGCGGAAATTATCCAGTATTATCCTTGACAGTATTATCCTCGGCGCTACCCGACCGAGTTTCTCCAGGTTGCTTGGCTACAACAGTTTAAAGACTAGAAGGAATGTGTACTTGACTACACATTTTTATCGATTGTTGCGCGGTATGATCGATAATTCTGAGATTATGATGAGCATTTGTTTGTATGTTCCTGATAATTACCTAAGACAGCGTCAGCATAGATTGTTTCATATTCCGATATACAGGACCATCCTGACTATGGTTATGCCTGTTGGAAGGGCTACCGCTATGCTGAACAACATCGCTCTGGATATTAATCTGTTCCATGTACCCGAAGGAGTTTTACGTAGCAGGATTCTCCTACTACTTTGGCACGAGTCTCTTTCATGTATTTTTTCTTTTTTATAATATGTACGTATTAAATATATATTTTTATATTATATTTAAATAAATAAATTGAATTGAATTGAAAATTGAATTGAATTGAATTCTAAACTCTGTCTCAGAGTTTAATTAAGAGAGGTGAAAGGAAGTTAAATGTAATTTAACTCTTTTTTCATCATCTTCTTTTTCCACATTCGCTTCAACGTGGAGATGGTGCACATCACCAGACACCTCCAGGAGACCCTGTCGCTAGCCAGCTTTTTGCCTTCTGCCACGTCAATCCAACGTCCCTTAGTTCCACAGAATAAAGCATAAAGACCGTAATCGACGGCCGTCCAGGATGACAGGAGTCTGCAGGTGTGAAGAAGAGCCAACTTGGGTGAAAGCTCTCCTGAGGCATCCACAGCGCGTTTTTAAGCCATGTCAAACCAAAAGGCTCGCTGTAGGAAGCTGCCGCGTCCGTTCTCTTCGTTGGTATTTTAGACCATTTTAACGAAACTCGATAGTTTGCCTTAGTTCACCAGATGTAGCGAATCTCGACTGTTACGTGGAGGTAAGGTGATTAGTCTTACGTTTCCAGGGAGTAAAATCATCTTTGAACATATTTCACGTCGACCCTACCAGGAATCGAACCCGGAACCTCAAGCATGGCAGATGAACGAGCCAACCATTGCACTACGAGGCGTCTTATTTTACCACAATGTTACATAAATCTAGCAGATCTTTGACATTTCTTGTTATTTATGGTGCCATAAACAAAATCACACAGCACAAACAACAAAATGACTTTTTCTTACACCTGTCCCTATACAATTATTCTTTGGTTTATTGTATTGTATGGTGTCTATGGCCTATGGTATTATGCCTTTGAATTATCTTGGTTAGGAAATACAAAAACATTACAGCCATAAAGTTTATGACGAGTTTGTCAAACTAATCCAAAGACAAAGACCGTTGTAAATTTTAATTTTGATAAAGAATTTCGAATATTTTTGAATTAGTTCTTAATCGTTACATTTGTCAAACATATTGTCTAATGCATACTTAAGCGAAGTAATATTTCAAGGAAGAGAGTCCTTGGCTTTTTTTTCTTATTTGTGCGTGTAGACAATGTTGAATTTCGAGGGTGTTTTCAAAACTTAATTAACGCATTCGTTATTCGTTATTTTGAAAAAATAGGAGAAAGCGCCCTAAAAGAATACCATAAAGATATTTCTCAGCTGTTTATTTATTTAATAACGCCTAAATGACTTTTACACATACAGAAATAAAAGATATTACACTGGCTACGTTTTCCACAGAGAGTGGAATACAAACTCTGCTGGGTTATATTTAAATCACTGTACAACTCTGCTACGGAATATCTAAGGGAACTATGCATTCCAGATGAACTACCCAACAGACGTCTTACGCTTAGATCCGCATCTATGGCGAGAGTAAAAGTTATTATACCTCTACGCAAACAGCGCACTAAATTCGATGAACGCGCATTTGCGGACGCAGATCTTATGGCACGGAATGGTCTCCCAGCAGAGGTGCGAGGCTGTGAGAGTTAAGTGATGTTTAGAAAAAACTTATAGCTTACTTGTTCTCTAAATCATTTAAATATATCCGTCATCACATTCTCGAAATAAATTGTTTCAATTAAATTTATTTATCTTTAGAATCACTTTGTAAAGCGCCCTTGAGGTATTATATTACAAAAAAAACGCTATATAAGTTATCCATGATATTAGAGACAATTTACAAATATAAAAGAAAACTTCAAAAATAAAAAAAAACAAATAAAATTACTAGGTACTAAATTATTATTTTTAATTTTTAACAACAATTGGTTTTTAAAATTTGTTAAAGTTCTAAGAAAAAAATATTATTTGTAATATTATGCATATATAAATGTGTTATTATCATGGATAATTTTTAAAAAGCTGCTTTTGTGAAAAACACTTCAAAGGCGCTGTACAACAGGGATTGCAGTCTTGCAGCTACGGGGCTATTTATTGCACAGCATCCTCGAGGTAATTTACACAAAAATTGAGCTATATAAATTATTCCATAGGTTTACAATAATTATCAAAAGTCGGCATAATCGGCTGGCGTGCATGAGAAGATGTATGAATGTAGAGGAAGTCAGATTTGTATAAACTGTATAATATGATATTCTATCCTCTCTGCCTACCCCACGCCTACCCCAACGAAAAAACGGGGTAAAGGTTTTTTTGTTGAACAACAATGTTTTAAGTATGTCCAAATATGTGTAGACAGGCTGGAATTTCTCCCTAGAGATTTATTAAGATCGGAAGTGTCTTTCTATATTTCTGCATCCATCAACATTCGAATTGTAAATAATTTTAGCCGTTCTTCCGCAGTCCATTCGCTCTACATGTCCAAACCACCGATGAGCTCCTTTCTTGATTTGGCGATAGTGCTTATCTCAGCCTAAGCCTGGTGCTATATAAGTTTTCCATAATAATAATAAATGCCCAGACTTCCATATTTCCTTCTCAAAACGTTTTCCCTCTCTGTTGAAACAAATTTAGTTTTTTTGTTTGTTTAAAAGTTAGATAGTTGCCTAAATCTTATATTCTTCAAAGATGGGATAGTTAATGACGCAATTTATGTATTAAATCAGTGCCATATGCACTATTAGATACAAATCAAAGAAATAAATGGTTTTTAAAAGAATCGTTTGGGTTTCCAATATTGTCTTGTCACGCAATGGCCTTCAGCCGTCACAAACAATCTGTCAACTTTCGAGTTTCCCATAGAGAATAACACAAATAATAATAAATATATCACTTTTCCATAGAAAAACTGCACAAGCGACTATTTACTATTTACAGCCCATTGTCTACGACCGCCCACGGAAAAAAAAGAAAAAAACTCCACATTCGAACACACCAGTGTGGTACCGCTCACACTCGTACTTTTGTAATGCGTTAGAAAGAAACAGACGCACGCACGTTGTGTCCGTTTGCCCTACACAATGATCTCCCTGTTTCTCTCTTGGGCTTTGAATTTTATTTGCGTTCGAAATTCAATTTTTGTCTGCGCCAGGGGTGCACTTGCAAAATGTGCAGTGTCGGAACTGTTGTAAAATTTGTCGGCCTTGTAGTGTTATGGTCAGCGTTTGCTTATGATGCGAGAGGTCTCTGGTTCGATTCCCGAGATGGTTGACATAAAAAAAATATTTAAAAAGGTGTTTTTACACTCGAATATTTTATAGTCCCTGGACCGCTAATTGAAGCGTAACACTGATCGTCTTACCCTCATGCAACAAAAATGATCCATTTTGGCTGCGGTAGGAATACTAATGCAGTGCCCCATGCACCATTAATAATAAAGCTGTATTAATAATCCGAAGAAAATGATAACAAAGTAAATTGTTTTACTCAAATTACAAATTCAAAAAGTTAAAATTCAATTTATTTATCTATATAATTACTCCGTACAGCGCTTTGATGTAAGTTATCCATAACAATTGTAATACATATATTATTTTTTAATTGGCTTATTTTTATAGTCTATTAACAAATAAAAAAACAAAAAACCACTACACTTCCGTATTGAATCGCTCCTTGCGAGATTTTTTTATCCATGGGGAAAAAAACAAGTTCTTTTATCATTTTTTTTCTTCCTAAAACCAGTGCCGAAACGGCGCGGCGTTCCGGCACCAGTGCAGCCCTGTCCTTACCCCATTTTTACTTGTCATTATTTTTTACGGCTGTTATTTCATTTTGTTATCGGTCAGCTATTATGAGTAGGATGACACGTCATATTTTTCCTACCTGGTTATTCATTTAATTATAATCCATATTTCTTCTATACAACCTTACTAATGTTTTAATTACAAATTTATCGTTACCATACGTCCATGTTTTTTTCCATTGGGTTCGTACAAAAAAACTACTTCGTAAAAAAATATGATTAATTTTAAAAAAAAGTACAGTGACAATGCGAGGAAAATATATATTTTTTAATAACCAAATTTGTCACGAAGGGGAAGATTGAGGGACGTAAGGGGGTCGGAAGAAAACAGCTTCCTTGGCTTTGAAACATCCGAGCATGGACCAGGATTCGAACTATGGAGGAGCTGTTTCGCACTGCTCGGGATAGAGAAGCTTCTCCCAAGTGATCGGCAACGTCGGGGGGACCCGACATGACATTTTTTTTTTGCTCCACAACAGGCCAGGAGGCCTAATTACAGTGGTGAATTACATCACAGAGCACCCAGGCTTGAGAAAAATTACATTTTTATTTTTTGTGTTCTCACCGGGAATCGAACCCGGAACCTTCCGTGCGTGAGTCAAGCGTCTTGACCACTACACCACGGAAGCCGCCATGACACGTGAAGAAGAAGAATAACCAAATACGCTGTCTGCCTTTCCTTATATTTATTTATTAACATACGGGGGGGGGGTTCTCTGAAATGTTTCCGACCTAACAATGAAACGAGTCATATTTATTAAAATTAAAAAAATCTGGTGTAATATGTTAAAAAAATGATTACAGACCGATCGGGTTGTGGTCCTGTGGTTAGTGTCTCGGACTCACGGACCAAAGGTCTGTGGTTCGAATCCCACTCTACCCCAACTTGATTCCATTTTTTAATAGTGAGTTATTTACAACTCGTTGAAAATGGCCGTCAAAATTAAATATTTGGGTAAATCATAAGAACGCAAATATTTCTTTTTTCTAAAAAAAAAAAAAAATATATGTTTTGTGATGTTCAGCGTAATTATTATTATTATTATAGATAACTTATATAGCGCCATTTTCGTAATATAATACCTCAAGGACGCTTTACAAAGTGATAATATAAAAACATATATTTCATTTTAACTTTTTAATTTAAGAAAAACAATGTACTTTGTCACCACATGCTAAGAATTTATTCAAATGATTTAGAGAACAAGTGGGTTTTAAGTTTCTTCCGAAACATCACTTCACTCTCACGGTTTCGGACCTCTGCTGGGAGAGCATTCCATGCCGTAGGGCCTGCGACCGCCAATGCGCGTTCGCCGAATTTAGTGCGCTGTTTGCGTAGAGTTATAATAAATTTTCTTTTCGACGCATATATAGCTGATCTGAGCGTAAGACGTCAGTTCATCTGGAATGCAGAGTTCCTTTAGATATTCCGGAGCAGAGTTGTGCAGTGACTTATACATCAGCCAACAGAGTTTGTATTCCACCCTCCGTAGAAAACATAGTCAGTGTTATTCCCGAAGTAGTGGAGTGAGAGACTGAACTTAGAGATTCCAAAAATAACTTCCGCTGCGGCATTCAATACAGTCTGTAGGCGAGTCATTTTATTTTTTGGTAGACCTGCGTAGATACCATTACAATAATCGACTCTAGACACTACAAACGCATTTATTAATTGACGGGCGGCATCAATCGGCAAATTTTTGCGAATGCATTTAATCTGTCTCAGCTGGTAAATGCATGAACTATAAGTTTTTTATGTATATACAGTGTTCAACAAATAAATAAAATAAATTAATTCTTCCACTTGTTTAAGAGATCGCTTTGAAAAATGTTTATAAGAATTAAAATTTTGATGTCAAATCAAGATATTAAAATTCACCCTTTTTCTGAGGCAATATTTTATATTTCCTTCCACCCTGTATAAATACAAAACAGTTTAGTCACGGTTAATTAAATTTGGGTTGTTCAATGTTTAGTTTGAATTAAACGCTTAGTCCAGGTCAATTAAAAAATGGAGCAAGTATAAGAACCCAGACTTACTTACTTCCATTATTTATATCTGGGTATCGTCTATTCAATTAGTTCCCTGGGCCTCGATTATGATGGGAAGATAAAGACCTCATATCTTCACCTTGACGGTATAGTTGAAGATAAATCCCTCTAGCGATTATAAGGATACACCACCAACCCCCTACCTTTAAGTGTTGGGTAGGTACATCGATATGAATCAAGGGAAAGCGTACGTCACGGTACACATATCTACGCTCTAAAATGACATAGCTTCAGTATGACGTCATAATTGAAGATAAAAGTCTCCCGACCGACTACAAAGGTATGGTACCGATACCCCCACCATCAAGTTTTGATGTAAGTACATCATTTTATACTGACGAGTCTAGAACCCCTCGATACGTTTATCTACGCATTAAGTGTCAAAAATTATGTTCCACAGAGCAATTTTTCCTTTAATTATGATTTATTAAAAATTTTAATCGTTCTGAGGTTGGCACCTAATCGGCGCGGTAATCCAAAGTACGACTAATCATTAAATATTATTAGCCTAAATATGTTGCAACAGAGAGGGAAAACATTTTTGAGGATTGTATGCCAGGATAGACGTGTGTGGCGGTCTATTCTCTCTGCCTACCCCTACGGGGAAATGGCGTGATGGTAGTAGTAGTAGTAGTAGTAGTAATAATATTTTTTCAATGTAAAAATATTTTTTTTGGTATTTATAAAAAAACACTTGAAACAATTGCGCTCCCGCCACACGCCGCGATTCACAAGTTGTGGGTTTTCTCGCTTAGATTTCTGGATCCTATTTACAGTTTTGCTATATATTTTTGTAAAGAATATGTCGAAACGACAGGTCAAATATTATTGGTTTATTAATCTTAGTTAGCATCAACTTGCCTTTATATTCGGTAGCACAGCGCCCGCCCCACAATGCCAGTGTCGAGAAAATATCAAATTACACAAATTTCAGGTGTGCGGACACGTTTTTTAAACATATTTTTATTCACCGTATCAAATTTAACAACTCAATAAAAATAACAAATGTCGCGCTTGTATTGTTGTGTGTTTAATTTATTTACAAATATTAAATCATTATTTAATATTTGTATGATTTATATGAACACTAAGCACAGTGGACAGTATTCAAATCCCTTTATGAAATGGCTCCAAAATACCCATCGGACCTTTGTATTAGGGAAAATACACGTCAAAGAAAATCTACTCTTAGGTCAGCATTTGATTCAGGAAGAGGAAAACTTGTCGAAATCCGGCGCACCCCAAACACTAGATTTGGAGATCGTGCTTTTGCCGCCGCCGGCCCCTCTGCCCGGAACCAATTGCCTTGAAACTTACGAATCATCGACAGTCCCAGTCAGTTCAGATCCCAACTAAAATCCCACTTCTTTAAACTATCATACCCTCAATTTTAAATCTGGAAATATAATGTATCACTTAAGTTTAGTTAGAATGTAAGTTTAGATATACAATTGTAAAGCGCCCTTGAGGTGATTTTTTACGAAAATGGCGCTATATAAATCAGTCAAATATTATTATTATTATTATTAGTAGTAGTAATTGCTACAGAGATGAGGAACATTTAAGAAAAGGTAATATAGAAGTCTATGCATCTACAGGGCTTATGTACTGTCAATGGCTAGTTTAAGTGGCTACTTAACACACTGTGTAACATTCACCATTCTGCCCATATTTGAACATCTATATTCCTTCAATTCTTTCATCTGTTGATGTTTGTAAAGTTAAAAAGCTGAAACCTTTATTTATGCGAGTGTGATTCTTCTAATTGAATTATTTCACCTACATAATAGGGAACGCCTGAAAATGTTATTATTTCAATTTCTTTTTTTATTTTTTTTATAAAATTATATTGTTGATAAATCCACCTGGTCCATGAAGAAGTGAATAAATTTTTAAAAAAGGAAAAAGAACGTTTTCTAGACTAGATTTTTTTTTATGTGGGTGAGATTCGTCTGTCTGAATTATTTCACATTTAAGTACCTGCTTATTATAAAAAAATGGTGTTTCCGGATGATAAAGCACATTTTCCAACAATTAAAAATCTTTCCGACTTTCTGTTACCAATCTGTGACATCTTTTCGTAGAATTGAGATTTGCAAGAGAGTTTTACGACGCCATAAATCATTACTGTATGGGCTAGTTTCGCTTCTCAATACGCCGGGTGATATATGGTCCCAGCCTAACAATTAGGAACAATGATTTCAAAAATGATTTTAGTAAAATAGACTTAAAGGACAGTGGGTGATTAGTCACCCAACTGAAAATGTATAGCAAATAAAAAAACCGTACATATTAGTGAAATCTCTTAAACTTCCATTTATTTTGATTTTAGTTTTTATTGCGTGCATTAAAAAAAATATTGATAATTTATAAAAAAAAACTAGCTGAACCCGGCCACGCTTCGCTGTGGCTTTGTCTGATATTAATTATTAGGGAAGTAAATAAAAATAGTCTAGCAAATATCCATTTACCGAGAAAACACGTAACTTAATTAATATCTCAATTTGCGTTGCTGGTATGCTGTAGAATATAAGGGAAGAAAATTGTAACTTGGGCTAAAATTTATAAAATGGCGGCACTGTGTAGAACTGTCATTCAGCACTAGTTAACTATGGCAAATTATGGGTCAATTTAAAACGCATAGAATGTTCTGTTTCCGTGGAACTTCCGAACAAAAGTACATAAAAACACTCTTTTGCTAAAATGCAATGTTCTGTAAAAAAATTGAGACAATCCATCGATTACTTTCGGAGATTTGCAGCCGGAAACATACCGAACCTAAATTTATATACAGGGTTTTCTTTAAGCCCTGTCACATCCGAAACCACGATGATCAGTATGGGCAAGAAGACATATTTAAAAAAATATTTAGAACAAAGAATTAAAAAAAAATATATATATATATATATATAAAAAAACAAATGGTTGCTTATTTCTGTAGGGGAGAAGTGAGGGGAGCGCGGCGCAGTATCAGACACCCCCTTCCCCCTCCTCGTTTCACCCCTGCAGAAGTAAACAACCATTTGCTTTTTTGTGTTTTGCTTTTATAAATTTTATTCGTTCTAAAAAATATTTTAATGCGCCGATATGTATTCTTGCTCATACTGATCATCGTGGTTTCGGATGTAACAGGGTTAAATGAACACCCTGTGTATATAGATAATATAAATATTTTATTAGTAATCCCTAAGGGTTCCATTTATTTATATTGTAGTTTTTATTGCATACATCTAAAAATTTATTGACGTTATTTAAAAAAAAGAAAAACACTACAATAATATAAACGAAATCTATTAAGCTTCAATTTATTTTTATTTTAGTCATTAATGAGTGCATCTAAAAATTAAAAGTTTAAAAAATATGGATAGTTTATAAACAATAATAAAACAATTTGTAATTCTTTCAAACGATCACTGAATCAAATTAAATTATAAACACCTCTCTCCCGCTTCCTCTCCCACCAAGTCTACTAAATACCATTGTGCCTTTCTACTATCCTTTATAATAAGTTGTCGGCCTCGTGGTGTAATGGTCAGCGCGTTAGCCTGCCATGCAAGAGGTCTCGGGTTCGATTCCCGACATGGTTGAAATGAAATATTTATTTAAAAGGGTGTTTTCACACTAGAATATTTCATAGTCCCTGGACTGATATCTGAAGCGTAAGACCGATCATCTCACCTTCATGTAACAAAAATGATCAAGATACCCTGTGATTGGTGTACCAATTCAGTGCCCTATGCACCATTAAGTTCGGAATGGGAACAATGATAATGATGATTATAATAATTTTCTATGTATAAATATGTCCTTAAAAATGGCCATTGGGCGTATATATAAATAAATTAATTAATAAATGAGTGAAATCTCTAGAGCTTCTATATTTTTTTATTATTTTGCGTGCATCTAAAAATAACGTTAATATTCTTTAGTAATTCTACGAGTACCATCATTTCCGTGTCCGGGCGGAATGTAGAATACAATTAATTTTCGTAAAAAAAAAATAGTTCTTATGATTTACCCAAAATTTTAACTCTCAGGGCCAAGTTGTAAATAACTCTCTATTAGAAAATGGGAATCAAGTTGGGATAAAGTTTGATTCGAACCACGGACCTTCGGTCCGTGAGTCCGAGACACTAGCCACAGGACCACAACCCGACTCATATAACAAACATTGATCCGAAAAGTTGGAAAAGAGTGCACACGACACATGGCGTAATAACTTTTAAAAACCTAAAGGCCGTAAAAATCTAAGAAACTTAGTATAAAGATAATAGTTTAAAAACAATCTCAGTTTCTCTTGAGATGTTCTTAGTAAACAGTCATTAATGTCGTCTGTTAAGTAAGATAAATTACTATTTGCCTGTCTGAATTGTGATCAGCCAATTTGAATGTTATTGTCACCTCCAGAACACCTTTCGAGTCTGTCTATAGAGAACCCCAAACCTTGACAATGGCAAATTCAATTCGTATAGTTTCCTTTTGAGTTCGAGAGGACGGAAAAAATCAAACCCACTTCGCATTGTTGTATTGTATGTATATTGTTTACCTGTCCGCCTCGTGGTCTAATGGTCAGCGCTTTCGCCTACCATGCAAGAGGTCTCGGACTAATTTCCAGACAAGTTTATTTTTGTAAATTTACTGATATAATATTCTAAGTTGCTATAATTCCACTCGTCCGTGCGCTTTGAAGCTGCAAGACGATTAATTATCTAAAGTCTATTCATTATTACAAGAATTTCCAAATAAACAAACCAGCCGCGTGATATCCGACGGAGAATAGCCAATTTCACACATATCATCTTGACCCTCCCTCCCCGGTGATGTGTATCTAGTACACATTGCGTCTAATAACTATATCTTTATAAAAACATATTACAACAGAGATGAAGAACATTTAAGAGAAGGTAATATAGAAGTCTAGGCATCTACAGGGCTTATGACCTGTCAATGGCTGGTTTAAGTGGACATTTTACACACTGTGTAACATTCACCATTCTGCCTATATTTGAACATCTATTTTCCTTCAATTCTTTCATCTGTTGATGTTTGTGAAGTTAAAGAGCACAAACAGTTCTTACTCGATGGATATTACCCATTTATTTATTTATTCATATTTTTCGCTCACAAACTATAATTAATAATAAAAATAATGTGACCTCACTGGGGTTACCCGTGCCGAAGACACTTAACAATATACTTTTTTTAAATTACATTTGAGAATAAACAAAGAAGACTAAATTAAAAAACAAACATAATCAGCAAATATTCAGACAGTTTTAAAAACAAGGTATTTATGTACATCTGTATTATTTATCCAGATGAACTAGCTGACAGGCGTCTCACGCTTAGATCAGCTACGTCTACGGCGAGAGGAAAAGTTAATTTACCTCTACGCAAACAGCGCACTAAATTTAGTGAACGCGCATTTGCGGTCGCAGGCCCTATGGCATGGAATGCTCTCCCAGCAAAGATGCGAGGCTGTGAAAGTGAAGTGATGTTTCGGAAAAAACTTAAAACCCACTTGTTCTCTAAATCATTTGAATAAATCCGTAGCACGTGACAACAAAATAAATTGTTTTAATTAAATTAGAAATTTAAAAGCTTCAATTAAATTAATTTAACAATAGAATCAGCATGTAAAGCGCCTTTAAGGTATTTTATTACGAAAATGGCGCTATATAAGTTATCCATAATAATAATTTAATTGAATAATACTCAAAACCCCTTTGTCCGAAAGTGGTATTAATTTGTATTTGTTTAAGTTATCTTTATTATAAGCCATCTTGACATTTAAGTTAATAAATAAATTCATTATTGAAGATTTTTTTTGTCATTCTTCCGAAACGAGTTTTTTGTCTATGTTTTGGGTCCAGTCTGCGTCGAGAAAATATCCTTAACGGCCCTATTGTCGAATGACATTAATATTTGTCCCAAAACCATAATTCACCCAAGGCCTTGTGTCAACCCTTTGTATGAAACACCCATTTTTTTATTTGCCGTAAAAATACTAATTTAACGACCGTAGACAGAAATTTCTTCGACTATTTTAAACGAAAATACTTCACTAAATGTTATTAAATATTTGTAAATAACTGCTCACCGACTTTTCGATGTCTACCGGTTTCGAGACGTACCCATCTCTTCGCCAGGGCACCAATTATAACCAACATGCAAAACCCACTATACACCTTTACCATATGTAGTTGTTACACAAAAATATAAAACCAACACGACATGCATTGGCGGCCTCCGTGGTGTAGTGGTCAAGACGCTTGACTCACGCACGGAAGGTTCCGGGTTCGATTCCCGGTGAGAACACAAAAAATTGAAAAATGTGATTTTTCTCAAGCCTGGTTGTTCTGTAATGTAATTCACCACTGTAATTGGGCCTCCTGGCCTGTTGTGGTGCAAAAAAATGAAATGTAAATGAAAAAAACAAAATGAAATGCATTTTAATAAGCAATCCTTACATGCATTGATTATGTTATAAAAATATTTGATGTTGTGAGATAAATAGTTGAATAACGAGGGAGAAGATGAGGGGAGGGGTGGGAGATTAATAGATATAGGGTGACCATTATAATAACGTCGCATAACGGGCTATATTGAAAGGTTGTTTGACTATTCAGGAACCTTCTTTTTTAAAGCTTTCCTAATGA
>NW_028280183.1:0-65775 GCF_059751315.1 Micrasema longulum | reverse complement strand
TCCACTCCATCCGCCACCCTCCTCCTCACACTTCACACACACCCCCTATAAACCGAGTAATATCATTATTTATGTGTTAAATTATGTATCTTCCATTGCTTAAATGCAAAGTATTTGTACTAAATAAATATCACGTAATACGTAATTATATAATATATACACCTAACTTAAGTATACATTTAGTACTCATATGTAAATATATATTACATCATATTATAGTACTGTCGTCAACAGTACCTTATGTATACGTGGTCTCCACAAACGTTACAACTGCCAACGGAAACTGAAATCTTTTTTATCGTTTTGTCATATCTACCAGTGGCGAGCGGTGAGTTTTTAAATTGGTAAGCTACGAAAATTCTGATAAAATGTCCATAGCGGTAGTATGGCGCATAAAAAACAAATCTATTTTATATTTGATAAATAATCCATAACAAATGGCACTAGCAGGTAATAGTTTCAGTAAAAATATTTTCTAATGTAGCACAAACATTTGATTTAAAAAAATACATTAAAAAAAACATGATTACAAAAAAAACAGGAACCCCTAATGATTAGTCATTAGAAAACAGCAACCCATCCCCGCGGCTATTTTGTGTTTTGGGCCGAGTGTCGAAAAAGTCATTTATAAAACTGGATAATTCATTAGTACCGGTGCATCTTTGTTTAAGTCTGACTATTATAACTTGTCTTGAAATAAAACACTATTTCTTAATAAATGAGATAAAAATTTAATAATTTAAAAGTATTTCTTACCGAGTACGATAGTTCACTTAACAAATCATAAATTACGTTTTAAGAATCATTGTTTCATCGACTTTTATATCACATTGATATTCAAAAAACGACATAAGTTTTACATTTTATAATTATTTATATATATTTATTCTTAACTCAAACTTAATTTTTAAAGTTTAAATGGATACTAAAGAATTACCTACAATTCAACTGTCATTGTCTGTACAAAAACATTTTATAAATCATGTATATTTTATTTTTCTTTAGCAAATCTTTGTTTTTTAAAACCCACTCAAAGATTCATACTGATACGCTAATATTATGGATTAAAATAACAATTCGTATAAATTAAAATATCAAAATATCAATTCATTTTAAAACAAATTCACTTGCAAACCACCGAAGCTTTAGCATGATTAAGTATTATTGTAAATTATTACATACAACATACAAAATATATTCATTATCTCTTTCTCACACATAACGAGTGCGTATATTGTCACCTTCCTTAGACCGTCGTAAGTCAAATTGATTTATTCTAAAGAATAATAGCCCTTATGAAGAAGTATTGAAAAACTTAATTGCATTAATAAAAGTTGCAAGATTTTACTGTAATCGCAAGTGTAATTTTTCGAACAAGATTCTAAAATTTTAGGTTTAAGACGTATTTAAATTCGTGTTTTTTCTTCAGGGTAATCTCGTGTAATCCAGTAGTAATAATTTTGGCCCATAGAGGCGCAACTGGTCACTGTATGGAATAAAGGAATATGATGTAAATTTACTTACCCAAGAAATGCAATGTATTTATTTTGTGATGTGTTTTTTCCTAATAATAATGTAACATAAAACATTACTTTTGATGTCAAAAAAATAAAGTAAGCTGCAAATAATCGATTATAAGGAGCATTCGCCACTGATGTCTACATATTATTTGCACGATTGCAATCCTAACCATTGTGTGGATATGGTGTCACGTGCACCCGTATGTCAGTCTAAACGTAATAAAAGACTTGATACATGTTGCTAATTAAAAAATAACTATGTACATAGTCTTGTTTTGCTAAAACCGGTCAAAATTAAATGATTATTTTGATTGATTATGAAAAACTGATTATTAACAGTATGTACATATTATATATTTTTTAAATACCTGTACATACATATAATAAGTCACTTCACTCGTCTTTTGCTCAATGTAATATGAAATTACATCACCGTTTCCATAGGGATTTTTTAGCACAGTCTTTAAGAAGTTAATAAAATAAAAACAAATAATATCCACTGCCGTGTCGTAATTCACAAACAATAAGGTCATTTTTGATTTTATTATAAAAGTCATCACGTCATTAATATTAAAAGCACTATCTTTGCCGTCAACATTTTTAATAAATGTTTGTAAATATTACTATACAACTACTCATTAATTTTTTTAAATCTACCGGTTTCGAGACGAACGTCCCTTTATCAGGACACTAATGAACACTAACATGCAATTCCTCCTATATACCTTTACCATAGTAGTTGCTCAAAAATAAACCAACTTGCTGAGAGAACACATACATATTTACATATATTTGGTAAAATCTACAATGGTAAGTGGGATTTGAATGTCAGTGTAATTTATTTATTTCACTTAAAAAGTTTTTGTATCTTGACGAAGACGAGTAACTAAGTACGTCTCATTACCGGTAGACATAGAAAAGTCGGTTAGGGGTTATTTACAAATAATTACAAACATTTATTGCTATTGCGTCATTTAAAGGTGAATTTCTAAATTATTGTATTCAGCGAAAATTTCATATGTATGATCAAAAACTTCTATGAAACATCTTAAACCTCTCTAAAGTGTGATGTAAATGCATCATCAAAGGTAACCAAGGAAGAACTAAAAGCTGTTGCCATATGATTCTATATCTAAATGTATCAAACAATAGTCTGATATATAAAAAGAAACGTGAAGAGATTCTGTATCGCAGAATATAATGATTCGTAATAAATGAACACAAAATAAACTTATTTAAATTATCGTTTGCCGCCTTAACTGTCAGTTTTCGTTTTAAAATTGTTTTATTTCTTTTGATAGGGGTTGATACTTATTTCTTTTAACTTTGACAAGGGTTGAATGGTGAAAATTCAAAATATTTTATAAAATCAAATTCTTTTAACTCCCATTCCATTTATTTTCACGAAAGGGCGGACAGAGTTGCGGCATTCTTCTCTCTTTTTCATTGTGTAACTCGACGATAAAAAGCACTTGACGTGTGTTGACCCAAGTGGCTTTATCAAATATTTTCGATAGCCACTTACGAACTTAATGACTTATTTTTCATATGACTACTTTCAATATTTAGTAAAATTAATTTTATAAAATACTTGATTCACACCCACAAACCGATAATGATACAGGGCCAAGCAGACAATGTGCCTAATGTTAGAGCTATTTCTACATATTATGTGAAAAAAAATCTCGTTGGATGCTCTAACTGAACCGGGTTGTGGTCCCTTGGTAGTATTGTGCACTCATGGACCAAAGGTCCCTGGTTCAAATCCCACTCTACCTTAACTCGATTTCCATTTTTCCAGCACAAGTTATTTACGACTTTTGGGAATTGGTTTGAAAATTTAAATATTTGAGCAAAAAAGGAAGAAATAAAGTAAAAGGGAGTTTTTTTGACACAAGATTAACACCTTAAGATTGCTGTTTTAATAGAGGTTTAAGTTTATTTTATGTCATACAATGTAAAATGTACGCTTTAAAAATATGCTATGTCATATATATTTTTAACAAACTGAAACCATTTTTTTTGTTGAATTTGTATAAAACTAGCGGACCCGACAGACGTTGTCCTGCCTGAACGTCGACTTACCTGCTATTAGCTTTGAAGAAGACTTTTTATTGATCAATAGGTACCTAGGTTCTTCTTTGTCATTACATTCCAAAACTAAAAATTGTTAATATTCAAATATTGAATTTAAGTAAGTATCTAGGTACTTATTTATGGTTGAATTCCAAAACATAAAATGAATATTTTTTCAAATATGCCATTCTTTTTAAAAACACCAAACTCCGGTCTTCTCACCAACAGAGGGGTGTACTTTAGTAGGAAAAAGATTTATAGAAATGTGTTGAATTTAATATTATTTTATAATTACCGAAAATCCAGTAAAAATAAATAAATGGGCAGAAATTTTAAGGAATTAAAGGAGAGGATTTGATTAAGATCCACAAAAAACAAATGCTGTTTGTAAACATTCAAAAACAAACTTTTTATACACAAAAAAACAAAATCTTTCCATTTTTTTGTCTAGGCATTCTCCTCGAATCGAACCCTGGTTGATCAATGAATAAAACATTAATGCTCTTCAATTTTTTTTTAAACTTTAAATTGAAGATTTTAATATCTACGAGCACGCACAGCGTAAAGGTCTATATTTCTCTGAAAACCGCACGTAAATCGGTTAAGCCGTTTAGGAGGAGTTCGGTGACATCACACGTACAGAGGAATTATATATATATATATATATATTAAGATAAGCCATACTAAAACAACACAAAACTGCATTACTGGGCAGACTTTTTTTAACTGATTGGGCGGCCCCCGTTGGTAGTGGCTAAAACGCTTGCCTCACGCACAGACGATTTTGTGTTCGATCCCCGGTGAGAACACACAAAATAAAAATGCGGTTTTTCTTAAGCCTAAATGTTCTGTTTTGTATGTAATTCACTATTGTGCTTGTTGAACCCTCTGGCATGTAATGGCGCTAAATTAAAGAAATAGAAGCACTATTAAGATAAGATTGCCAATAAGAAGAACAACAGAGCCTTAAAACTTACTGCACAACGGTTTAAAACTGTACAATTATTTACCCGAAGAAATTTATGAATTGTGGAAACCCCTGAAAAATTTAAAAACATGTTTACTATAAATTTTGATACATGTGTTAAAAACAAGTTTGATTAAGCATAAATAAATAAGTATGCAATGATAGCAAAGATAATATTGATAACTTCTGAAAAGCGAAACAGTACCCAAGTGTTATTTGGCTCGATCGAGTTGGTGTGAACGAAAACGAAATTATTAAATTAATATTCAGAACAGTAAGCACAAAAATGCTCGCAATAATTTATCCGAGTAAAAATCAAACGAATCTAAAAAACACGTTATAAAGTAATGCTTTAATATCAAATGTAAGAATATACTGTCACCAAAAACGTGCTTTACGGTTTGATTGGTAAGAATTTTAGAAATTTTTATGTAAATCAAATACCATTGAAATATTTTCTTCTTTGTTGATTATTTAATTTATGAACATATACATAAAAATGGACAAAACTTTTAACATGATTATATTTGGTTTCATTATTAAAAAAAAAAAACCATCACCTTTCATTAAAATAATATGACAGGGGGATAATTTGATGGCACAAATCTTTTTCTGTGCGTAATAAGTAAAAAGAGGAAGTATTTTTGTATGTTTTATTTGATATAATGTTGACAATTGAAAGAAAATCATAGTTTAATTTTGACTAAGTTTTGTCGTAAAAAAAAGTACCCTCTTTCCATCTGTCGAGATTCAGTTTTCTGGTCCTTAGCCATATCCTCGCTTGATAGTGTACATGTATCCAGATTATAAATACATTTTACTGAGGTAAGATGCTTCAGGTACCATTCCGGAGTAGGACCTGGAACATTATTGATTTAATTTATAACAGAGTTAAATAAAGAATAACAGAGCAATTTACCCAGGTACATTATTAATGCATCGAATATAAGAACTATTGAATCTGAGACTTTACGATAACACTAAACCATTGAAGATAAAGTATTGTTTTTTACATCAGAAAATGGCTCGATAATATAAATTGGACAATTTTCAAAAAGCTTTACAACAATTATTATTTTAGGATTAACATAAAGACGTTAGATCTGTTTAATTGAATGAACAAAGTGAAATGAATAAACGTAGCTCGAGCTCAAGTTAATGACTCCATTATGAAAATGTGCTAAATTTGCTCTGGAACTTGTTGATTAGTATTCATGGACTTTGTTAAGGGTCGCTCTCCACTTTCTACTCTAAAGTTTAGTTAGATTCCTTCTCTGAAAGTCGCTTTATCTTCGACACAAGACATTTTCATACCTTTTAAAATGCAATGTTTTCTACGTAAATGTAAAAAATAGGTTTTTTAATAATAATGATGCATTTTTTTAAAGTTAGAAAATGTATTTAAATATACATAAAATGAATTATATTATTTCTTGGAATATCGAAATAGTAAAAATGTTCGATATTTATAAACATTTGAAAGTGTTTAATATTTCAATTTGAACTTCAAAATTGACGTATATATTTAATAACGTTTTAAATCTGACATTGTATTTTATTCTCATTATTTGCAATTAGGTAAAAAAAAATCACGATATTTACCGCGTATAGTAAAATCATAACGGTATATACTAACTATTGATTGGATATACATTCATACAATTTTATTGAATACATTTGACCGCTGACCATCCGCAAATAAGTTGAAAATACGAAATTATTGAGACAGTATAAGGGGAAATGTGTAGAACGCGTCTCGTATTATTTATGGAGTCATTGGAATCCCTTCGGTGATATAAATACCGATAATTTTCTAATTCGTTTGCCACGTCTGTTTTCTGAGATTAATGTTAAAGTTGGATATACCGTCACCCTCGAGGAAAAACCCAACACATGATTTATGATAGGGAGTTGTGTTTCAACTTTCAAATAAAAAAATATTATTATAATTATTATTTCACGCACTTACTTTGTTATGTTCCGTATTAACCTAGTTACACATATTAAACTTTGTTAATAATATCTGAAGTGTCCAATTAAAGTGAATAATTAGATTTTTTTTTAAATTTGGTGGTTGTTTTTTTTTTTTTTGAAAAGGTTAAACGTGGTTTTATTTATATTTTTTTTCTGTTTTCTCGCTTTTTTTTGTGAAATGTAAAAGTAAGTTATTGTTTCAAAATCATTTGAACATTTATAAAAATATTTTTTCTAAAACATCTACAAATTCTATTTTTTAAAGTGAAAATACGAACTATCATACTGTAGAATTTTTTTTTTTTTTTTTTTGTATGACAATTGATGAGATATGAGTAGGTGATGTTAAAAGAAAGTCAATTAATAATATTTCAACTGACAAGATGTAAGAAATAAAATTAAAATAATAATATGATAAAACTGCAAGAAAGTATGTATATACGTATATCAATATATAATAATTGTATTGATAATTTAAAAAAGACTATGCGGAATGTAAACTTATTCGATAAAATATAAAACACAAAACTCTATAAAGCGATAAATAATAACAAAAAATTAATAAATTATCAAATAAACAATATTTCCGGTAGTTCACTCCTATCTAGTTTCAGAAAAAAAGGTCGAATTTCATCCTTCATTCCATACCTCACAACTTCATAACAAAATACTACACGAGACGACTTATTATGTCTAAATGTTTAAATTTAATATTGAGTAGACACTGTTAGAATTAAAAAAAAAAAACATTACTAAACTTCATCTTGATATAGAAGCTTGTATTGATTCATAACTAGAATGTTATAAAATATAAAATAAGTGGTTGAAAACAAAGTTACTTCATTTTGATTTTTAAATAGTATTTTTTATATATTTAGAGCTTTATGCCGAAATATTTCTAGTGGTAATTCTTGTATTTAACTAAACTGATGGCTCCTGAAAAGGTTTAATGTTTTGTTGGATGAGAGTAGATTCTACATTCTACTACTCTAGGTTTTTTATTCTGCTAGCTCTATTGTTTTATGGAGGTTTATATGTAAATTCATATAGATATTGTCGTAGGAAATATTCCATTTATACTCAAAGCACGTCTTTATGGAACTATTTATTTTCAATCCCTTATGTTGTAATATGTGCCAGCTGCATTACTTAATTAGGCTTTTGTAACTTAACTAACTTATATGTAGAAAAATTCGTTACTGTGTACGTATATTGAACAAATTTATCCATTTTTTGTATAAATATGTTATATTGACTTAAATTTTACAGCGAGGTTATCTTTCAAAACATTTTTATTTCTCTATATATGTATATTCATAATAATTTCAAAGTGTGTTTAACTTTTAAATCATTTGGAGTTATGGCTAATCTAAAAATTTTACCAATAAAAATATTTAAACATTATATAAAGTAGATTTATGGAGTAAGTCAAACATAATTGTCAATCTTAGAACAGGCTGTGCAATGTTAGATGGAGACTATCATAAACAGAGAACACTCCGTTTTCATTTTACATGAATTGGTTTTATATAGATTCCCTGTTATTAAGTATGTATATTTTTTTTTTTGCAATAAATTTATAAATAAAATAAAAATAAATGTAATTGACAATTTAAGTAAAATAATCGTTTATATATTCTTAATGCCGTTTCTGCAATAATGTTTTTTTTTCAACATGTCTAATCAGATAGATAATTTCCTATTTTTTCGGTTTTAAAAAAAAGAACCTAAGTGGTTAGTTTCGTTTTTTAGATAACCACAGAGATATTCATTGATTCTATTAATAATGAATATACGAAGAGTTCATTAGGCTGTTGAATTAAGTTCATTTTTTTATATACTTTCTTTATTATTCTGAGTACCTACTTATGCATGCTTAGGTAAAAAATAATCCGAAAGAAAAAAAAAACACCGATTCTAAATTATATTCCAAATATTTCAGAAACGGTTTTCCCAATAAATTTTGTGCAATAATTTATATTTTTGTTCTTTCGGATGTAACTGGATTTAATAGTAATTCTAATAAAAGTTTCAGTTGGTATTGAAATGGATTTACTAGTATTATAATTAATTAACATAAGTGTACTAAATGTCGAGTTTTATTTTTTAAATATGTAAATGTAGGCCATATTAAGTGCAGAGCGGTCCATAATTCAAGTGCTGTAGTATGTATCGTGGAAATTTTCCAAATATGTCGTTTTGAGTCGGGGCACATCGCGAATCAATTAATATTTGTCCGTGGAGTCAATAGAACCAGTTAACGTGATGAATATAAACCTGATCACGTGCTTTGTTATAGATTACTAGCTCTATGTTATTATTCTGCAAAACCAATATTGCACCCACTCGGTATGCAGTTACCAAACAAAGTTTAGTCATTTAACACGGAGTTCATTGCTAAAGCTAACGTTGACATACTAATAATGAGCTCGATAATCTCTCGTACGCAAGTAAGATCATTATTTAATGTATACTCTTTTTTTATGTTATAATAATATTGATAACCAACTTAATGATTAGTAGTCATACCACTGAAATAATTTAATTTACACACCCAAATGAGATTTGTTGGTGAAATCATTCAAAAACGAAAAACAATATTTTATGAATAGTAAAAATGTTTTGAAAACAAATAGCACAACTTTTTTCAGAAGGTATATTCAACGACACTTGAAAATTAATAGAAGTAAAACAGTTGATTCTTAATTTATCTTTTGTTCAAGTGCCAATTGACAAAAATACGTTTTTTAATAAAACATAAAAAAAATAATGTTATGAGAATGGCAAGTAAACCAATTTCTCGGCTATAAGAACGTTTTATTTTATTCTGAATAATATAATATCTCGATAAATTCATTAAAGTTTTCTCGGAGGTTCCAAAAAACGGAAAAAAATTCAAAGTTGTATTCATAAATACAATATTTTTTTATGTAGGACAGATATTATTTACTTTCAAAGTACTTATTATTCTTTATGACGAAGGTCAGTTCTAAATAAACTCATGACGTCACTGCGACCTTGTTGATCTATTATGACGGGCCTTCGTAAATTGATTCTCGCCCTTCAAGCCTTTGTCTGGAAAGAGCCGGGATTTTGCGTCGAGGGCGAGTGCTCTTTATTGCAAAATCTCCTCCCCTTTAAAATACTCACCCTAACATTGAAATATTTATATATGTTACTAAGGTTTGAATATTAATTCAAAACAAATTTTACGGGCTTGTGTAATTATCTACACTCGTGTAAGTTTGTATTATTTTCTTAAATAATTATATTGCCTTATATTAACCGTTTTCGGCGTTTCTAATTAATTTTCGCAATTTGTACCTGAATATCGTTACGATAGAAATTAAACTAACAATAATACATTACTATACATATTTACTCCGCACTCCGTACTCCGCACAAAGCATCAATCATCCCACGTGATCATAGAATATTAAGATGTAGGGAAGGTAATTGAGCGCCTTAAATTGTAGTGTGATTAATTACATAGCGACACATCCCAATGTAAGCGGTGAATTTTTTAATCTTCTGAGTGGAGAACATCTGGGCCCTGATTGCAATGAGAAGTTGACAGAGTCATCTTCAATTGTCTATAAATTAAAATTGGGTTTTCTGTACGTTAAAGCATAATTTTTTGTGATTTTTTATTTACAACATTTCCAATACATGTTGCCGACAAAGGTACTTCAAACTTTCAAACTAATTTTCACACTTTCGTTTAAAAAAATCTATATTACTTTAAAGATAATTGAAGAGTACGGCGTTAACTTCAATTTAATCTATAAAGTAAAATATGTTTTCTCTATGAAAAATAGAGTTTATTTACGTAATTTTTAAACATTTTAAACGTGTTTAAATACAAGTTATCGATGAAGATACTTTACACATTTTCATACATAAATTTCAATTTTACTTTAGACAGTCGAATATAACTTTATTAACTTAATCGGGGCCCTGAGAACAATTAGAGTACCTACCTACCAACTTAATTTTACTTTGATTTTTCCATTGTTTTTTATCAATTTTTTTAGATAACCATTGTATATTTTTGATATTCATACCCACAAAGGATTTCTTTTGCGTGAATTATATTTTCTGTATTCTGTAAGTCTAAAACATTCGTCCAGCGCTCTGGTTCACGTGCGGAACCGTATCGTTCATCCTCCCGGACACAGAGTAAGTGCAAAGGTAAAATTCATGAAAAGGGAAATTATGTGGAGATAAGTCCGCCTCGTAGTGTAGTGGTTGGCGTGTTCGCCTACAAAAATGATCCAGATGCGCTTCAATGGGAGTACTAATGCAAATAAATAATTAATTTGTATACAATAAAATGATATTGAATTAAAAAAGTAATTGATTTCTCTCCGTGTCTGGGCGAATAAACAATACTTACAGTTAAATGTGTGAAATAGAACCAGAATCCCGAATGAGTGTTTTTGATTCGATAGCTACTCTCAGGTAAAAATCCTAAAAAAGGAAATTGAGGGGGGATAAGTTCGCTTCGTATTGTAGTAGTTGGAACGTTCGACTACCATGCTTAAAGTCCCAGGTTCGACTCCTGGGAAGGTCGACATGAAATATTGGTTTAAAAGGTAGTTTTACATGGCGATATTTCATTGTTCATGGACTGGTACCTGAAGCGTAAGACTGATCACCTTACTTCATATGACTGATTACCAATAAACTCTGCATTTGGTGAATGAATTCAATGTCCTGTGCACCACCTGTAGATAGGGACATGATGATGGTGAGAAAAGTAATTAGTTGGCTATTTATAATAAAATAACATTTATATCGTAAATCAACAAACATGATTGTATAAGAAAATAGCCCTTTCGAATGTGCAGCAAGAATTTCCGTGTCGTATCCACTGGGTACAAAATACACGTAAATAGTATTGGGCTGGTTGGAAGCTTGTCCCAATTTGTCACCTGTCATCGTGCCCCGGTTTGGCTTTACGCAATCTGACTGCTGCCATATATATAATGTTCAGTTGGCAATTCATTAATCCTGAATTATTTATGTCAACCAGAGCGCTTAAAGTGCATTAATCATATCACACTCCAAGTCTGTTAATGTATCAATTGTTCATTGTGTTAGACATATTTATTGTTAATTTAATTTTGACTTGTGTTGCTTCTTCTTATTGGGATAAAATTAGAAAAACATATCGCCAAAAGAAAAAAAAACAACAATAACTAATAAAACATGAAAAAATAAATAAGGAATTCACTGAAAAAAACAAAATAGCGTAACTTGTACGTTCAAAAGTACATATTTTAAAAATGGATCATGTCGCCAGTTGGCATTAAGACAGACATTTAATGTACATCAAGTTGAAATTTTCCAGCAAAATGAAAAATAATAATCCATACTAATATTACAAAAAAATTTATGCTTCCTTTAAGTCACAACGGAGCGCTTGGTTGACTTTTTATTGCAAAGGGATAGCCAGAGAGGTGGGAAGTAAAATAGGATACTTGTTTTCATCCCGAATAAAAAAAAATCCATTAAAATATGTATAATGAGCAACAATATTTAAAAATGAGTAGACGGTAAGGTGGGATGTCAAAAAAATATGATTTGAAATTAATTGTTTAAAAAAAATATATATATATATTTATCTATGGTTAGTTTGGTTTGCTTTTCGTTTTGGTTTTATGGTAAAATTTTGGATTTCTTAACATAATGACGATGCTACATCGTCGTAGGATGTATTTTTAAAAATAACTTAAGTTGGAGGACCAGCAATCGATACAAGCTACATTCCATCTTGAAACAATATGTCATTCCATCGGGAAAATTATTATTGCTAAACGTCAAAAATAATTTAAACCTTACTTATTTCTCCCTAATACCACGTATAAAAGCTACTACATAATAAACCCGTTTTAAACGTAGCAGTATAGCTGAAACAGCAGAATAATTAATAAATGAGGAGCAAACATTCAAAAAGTGAATATAGAGTTCGAACAATGTAGAAAAACATTGTTTCTTTTTCGGGTGATACCGTGTGTGTTGGATTTGTTCCGACGTTTCGGCTACAATTGCAGGAGTCATCTTCATCGTAAACCGAGTGAAGATGGCTCCTGCAATGGTAACCGAAACGTCGGAACAAATCCAACACACCGAAAAGGAAACATATTGATAACTGTTACCGTAAAAAACCTTCGCACCTATTTAATGTAGAAAAACGTTTTTTAGTTTTTTTTATAATTAAGAACAAACAATTGAGGGCAGTACAGCAATATGTTGCTATGTTATTTTCCAATTTAATCTCAGCAGTACTATGGTTTGAAAAAAAAAACATAAAACGAACGTAAAACAACTATTTCCGTTTCATTTCTTTCTTATGATGCAAAAATATTTTTGTTTGGTAAATTTGAATAGTTTAATAATCCTAATGTCAGGAGCAACTCTGAAAAACGCGAAAAAGTTTGTGTACCTTGGAAGCAGGATCACCTGGGATGGGAGAACAAGAGAAGAAGTCGACTGCCGCATACACCAAGCGAAGCTTGCGTTTAACAAAAAAACAAAGATTTTTGAGTCAAATAAAATCAAACTAAAACTCCGCAAGCAACTTGCCAAAACATTTGTATGGAGCATATTGATGTACGGTTGTGAGACATGGTGCCTTACCGAAAGAGATAAAAAAAGACTAGAGGCCTTCGAGATGTGGTGCTACAGAAAAATATTAGGAATTTGCTTAGAAATATTAGGATTAGAGACCACATCACTAATGACGAGGTTCTCAATAGAATCGAAGAAGGTAGGCACCTAATCAAAACCACCTCAGAGAGGCGAGCCCGGTGGATCGGCCACATTATGCGCCATGAGGGTCTCTTGTACGACATCATAGAGGGAATGGCTGAGGGGACAAATTATAGAGGGCGCCCCCGACGGGAATATTTAGAGCACGTGCGCGAAGATTTTAACTGCGCCTCTTATGTGGAGCTGAAGACTGCTGCAGAAAATAGAGACCAATGGAGGACGAGATGCAGGACTTTGCTGCAAACCAATCCCCAGGATTGAGACTGCAAAAAAAAAATGTAAATTGTAAATTTAATAATCAAAGCTTACAAAACGCACGAAAGGAGATAAATTCAAATAAATTGCCGTTCATGAAAGGCGTAACGTTTAGAATCGAAACCAAAACCATTTCGCGCCACATGGTATGTATTAAAGTATTTCCTGTTAATAATGAGAAGTCTAGTTATAAACTGCGTCGTGAGTGTTTTTCCTTTATTATCGATGCTAAGTGGAAAAAAAATACAGCAGTTGTTGCTTTGTGATTTTCCCATTTAACTTCAATAGGGTATGTAGGCTGACCTGTTTTAATTTATTTTTCCATATATTTTTGACTATCCATTAATCATGTCGCGTTTAAATCAATAACCGCACCCGAGAACAATACTCACACTGAGATGTAAAGTCTTCGTGCACGTATCGCTAAACTACAACATTTTTTTACGAGACGCTCACCAACTGAATACGCTTTATTTATTTAGATATGCAATAACAACGCTTTTTGTTTAAATGTATGAACTTTAGGACACATTTTACAAAGAAAAAAACGCGCCTTGAATGTAGTGTGATTTTTTCTTATAGACATAGATACGAACAATAAAATTTGATACAAACCCTTTTTTTTCTTTTTATTTGGACAAATAAGCTTTTTTTTTTCTCAAATTGTCAAATGTAATGAAACGTTGTAAACATTTAAAGAAATTAATTAATTTTACATTGAAAGTAGTTGATATTTTTGTAAAAATAATTTTGGCAACGACTGAGAAATATGAGCAGAGTACGTTTGTTATTGGATAACAATAATTCCCAATATACATCGACGTGATGAAGTCTCTCGTTAAAGTATATAATATGAACATACGACGCGACGTACTGTTTATAGAATACGTGCATAGGTATATTATTCCGTGGCTCGGTTTGCGAGGAAAATTGATGTTTTATTGGGTCGGTTTAGCCTCCCCAGAGTCAACCTATAAATCACATATCGAAAACAGAAAATAATGGCTACAGTTGTATATTAAAAATAAAACGTTTTTTTTTAACACTGAGATTTAAAAACTTCTATAATATTTTACTATTATTCGATTCGATTTGATTCATTTTTTCATTTCGGCCCAGTAAAAATTCCAGATTTATAACAATACCTAATAATATATTATGCCCGACATAATTGTTCGAAAGTTATTTTTCTTTTTTTAAATTTTATGTTTCCTAATGATATTAAATATTTAAGAACAAAGTCGTTTCAGTTATATCTCTAAGATATCTAAAAATATATACAGATCTGGTGGCTTCCAAAAAGAATTCCAAGGCTTTTAAAAAGTTTTGTAATCATTTCGGCAAATTGATCATGTCCAATCAATTTAATCCCAGTCAGTGAAGAATTCGCTTCCCTCTCATTCAATCCAATAAGTACATATTATGTACGTCTTGATTACTTTCTTTCAGCACAAAGATGCTAAGGCTACCAGATTTCAGAGAGCTCCTTCGGGCAGCTTTTCTCGTTTGACAACGAGAAAATTTCTCATGTATGTGGGCACCGCCAAGGAGACTTATGTCCTCAGATGCGGTGTGCGATATGTGGCGGGCAAGCTGTATGCAGAACGTTTATAAGATAAATAGAATTTTCAATAAAAAAAATGTTTTTAAGGTTTTTATGTGCGCCAATGTACTATTGGCGCTTTGGAGAAATTTTATAAAACATATTCACAGTGTTTATAGACAGGCTGGATTTCACTCACTAGAGAGTTATTCATATATAAATTTATTGCAACAGAGGAAAAATATTTTTGAGAAAAGAATATGGAAGTCTAGGCGTTTACAGGGATTATTGATTTATTTATTAAGGAAATCATACAGTCTTGATATAAATACAAGGTACAAAAGAACAATTTAAAAAAGTAAGACCAATTACAGATTTCACAATAATTTATTATGAATGCAGGAGGAGAGGGGAAAAATAATTGAATTCTAAAAAAGTAAAAATATGAATATTAAATAAAGAGTACATAAAAGGGAGAAGACATTGTATAGCTCCAACTCTACTTTCCTCTCTCTCTGTCTGCTTCCATGAACATTTATATTTCTTTGGAAAAAATCACAACCAACAATAATTAATTAGATGCAGGTAGTAGAGTACATATGAATAAGTATAAACAGTTGAAATCAAAAGTTAAAATTTAAATCAAAAGTAAAAGTTAAAACTTAAATTAAAAGTAAAAATTAAAATTAAAAGTTTAAAATTAAAATTAAAAGTTTAAAATTAAAATTAAAAGTTTAAATTAAAAGTTAAAATTGAAAGTTAAAATTAAGAATCAAATTTAAAAAGTTCAAATTGAAAGATAAAATTAAAAGTAAAATTTAAATTTAAAAGTCATTATGACCTGTCATTGGCTGGGTTAAGTTTAAGTGGCTACTTTATGCACTGTGCAACATTCATAAGCTCTGGAAATACGTAGACTTCCATATTTCCTTCTCAAAAGTGTTATCCCTTTGTCGTAATAATTTTTTACATTCACAATGTTATTTTTATTTGTGTAGAAGTATTCTAGGTTAAGAATATATTTAATATTTCAGTATTTAACTTTAAATTGCTCTCCTGAAAATTTTAGTCAAATGCAGTTAAAATAGTTCTGCATCCAGCCAACGATTTATTACCTTTCCGTTTACTGACTACGCCCCCACCTCCACCCCCACCACCGCTCCGCTCCACCCATGGCCATTCAACTGTGTTTTGATTTGAAATGAAAATCGCTGTTTTCGATAAAAAATAATTACCAAACAAATGCACCTTCATTATTGCTTTTTGCTCTATGTAGAAAATATTTCTTCCATACCTAAAATTAAATAATGTATCGCCCTCTCTCCATTAATAAATTAACGGAAAATTTAGGAATAAATACGTATGTTTTAAAAAATAACTGTAACAATAAAGTAATTCTAACATAATATCTGCTATTCTTATTTATTGACAATTTATTAAGCTCTTGGAATCTAAAAAGGGATTGACGAAATAATGGTGTAAAAGCTTAACTAAACAATTGAAATACCCTCGTTTTAAAATAACAATAACGAATAACAATCCTTTAATTTTTAAATTAATTACTGATAAAATAAAAGTTAACTTTCATATTTCTTTTTCAAAGACATTTTCTATCTCCGTTTGAATAACCATCAATCATAAAATATTCTGTAAAACAATCTTAAAATATTTTATAACGATAAGTAAACGAGTAAAGTTCACGTACGAATATATTTTTTGCCTAAGTAAATGACAAATTTAGTTTGTCACTGTATCATAACTGTTAAAATTTTTATCTTCCATGACATCTTAAAGTTGTATGTTCAATATTTTATTTCAGAATATTTTCCAATAATAACTTTTTAGATATGGCTATTTTTTTAAATTATGTGTATATATGGCAACAATAATTAATATAATATGTGTGTACGACATTTAAGGTATTTACTTACGAAAATAACAAAACGTCTTATTATACTACCTATATTGGTTGATTGTATTCTATGGTATGTACTTAGTTATTTAAATTTGGTTATCTCAATGTATTATGGTATGAATCATAAATATTTTGATGTGTTATAAAATATGTCTCTTGGAGATTATTTATGTACCAACACAAACATCCGGAAACAATTTTAGTACAAGGCAAACTGAGTAAAAATAGGAGATATCCAATTGGTATCTTCCGGATTATTTCTTGTTTTGTGATTTTGAGGTGTCAAGTGTCAATCTTCACTACTTGAAACGTCAAAGTTGTGAACCATAACCTAAAACAGCGCTTAATATTATAAAAATATAAACAAAACAAACTGTTACTATCTAATTAAAACTAAAATGACTTGTTTTTATCTCAACTCTCTACCAATTAAAATATTTACAGTCACTTAATAAAAAGTGAACACCGGAATACACTTGTATTTTGCAATTTAACACAAATTGAATTAATTAGAATAAAGTTTGATACGATCAAATTAAAAAAATGAATATTCACCTAGTCAAAAATGAAGTGAAGTTTGACTATCAACTTAATGTGTGTTATCGTTTCCATTGTTTGGCTGCAGCTTTTGGCGTTTCGTGAGCTTAGTAAGTGGATTGATAAAAGCTACCGATTCTCGGATATGATAGAAGTAGGGTTTCAAAACTACCCCGATAAATTATATATCAAAGTATGGTTCAACAAATGTGTCATGAAGTACTCGTATATTTCAATAATATAACACGTTTATGAAGTTTAATGTTACGACTCAATGACAAATAAATAATTCCGTGAAATAATTAATAAATAATGCAGTTACAAGAGGAGATTCCAGTGAAATTCTCGTATGATGTTTTCCTGTAATTTGAATTATTTAATACAAAAAAAAAACGTACAAAGTACAAAAAATTTACTTTTGGAGCCCCAAGAATATTCAATGTCTTGGATGAACATATTAAGTTTGCTAGTTTCAGGAAAAGTGTACAAGTTTGGATTTTGTCTAAGAAGAGAGACCATTGCAGGAGACTACTAAGAGATAATGCACAGATGATTTATATACTATTAAGCGTGATGTTCAGATGTTTTTTTTTTTTTTTCATTTTAAGTATTGTTTAATAATATGCATGCTTCCACTTTTCATTGTGTTGTATCTCAACTCAACACAGAGCTCTTGACCCCAAAGTTAGGGATACGTTATATATTTTTTGTAATTTTATATACTCGTATATATATTTGTACGAATAAATAATTATAAAAAAATAAAAATTCAATAAAAAAATCATACATCTTCGGAGGAATAGTTTCTACTAGGTAGACTCGTGAACCATATTTTCTAATTCCAAATACCGAAAAGCTGCATAATATGCATATGATATGTTTTAAAATAACATTTCAATAAAACAAAAATAGAAGTCCGTATTGAATCAGAAACAGTAGGCACATTGGATATCGTATTACCACTCATATTTAGTTTCAACCAATCCTATTAGTACCCGAAGACTTTTTATGCATAAAAACTATATTTAAAGGACTAACTTTGTGGTTATTCATTAATGATAAAAATAAAAATAAGTACCACTAATTATTGGTTTAATTATTGACTGGTTTTTGGGCTCCTTTATTTTATTTTAGAAATAATGATGATGAATAATTCTGTAACAGTCGAAACTAGTCGTGTAACAGTTGGAAATAATTTTCGCGTGGTCTAAAGATTAAAAATAATTACGAAAAACTAGAAGGTTCGCATCTTGAATCTGTGTAATATTTTTAATTGATATTAATTTTGAAAGCCCTTGATATAATAGACCGAGAGAATATTGCTAATTGTATGATTTTGTCACTAAATATGGACTTATGTATACAACTATTACTAGGCTTATGGGTTATGATAAAGTTTCATTCCTAAATTAACATTATATCAAAAGTCAATTACACAAGGATACAAGAGCATTTCATTTCAATATTTTAAAACTTATTATTAATAACCTAATTTACGCTGTTTAAATTACATAACTAAAAACTAAAGTCTTTTTAAAGTAAACAATGTCAAAGTTAAGTTTCTAAATGAGGGTAATCTTCGATCCCGGGATAATTTAGTCGAGTTACATTCCTCGAGATTGAGGCAATAAGAGTCGAGCGAGGTTACTCTCTAATCCTGCGAGTAAACAGTGTCCGCAAAGCTTCATTAAATCCGACACCCCATTCTTCGAAGGCTCTACCACTCTACACTGTATCAGTAATGGCGCTAGGGCATCGGCTGAGGAAATTCTACTTTTCTATCCCTCGATTAAAGAAAAGCCGTTTCGGTTTATCTTTACTTGACAGAGAGCTGCAAATTGGCATTTTATAAAGTTAAATAACTTTCGATTGACATTTTTTATTCGGTGTTCGGAGAAAACTCTTTTGGGAATCGCGCCATTAATAGCATGCCAAAACCTTTTTATTTACTTTATGTTTCACATACAAAAATTGTTTACACGACTGTAAGATTAGGAACTAGCTAGTAATTTCCCGTGTTAACCATTGACATATTATTATACGTACCGAATATATTTTTTTGGCCACATCTTCAGTAAAATAAAATATACCAATGAGTCTGTATATTGTGCATGCATACCTACTGCACACACACACATGTTTATGAATCAATTAACAAACGATTTTTTATGATGTTTTTGTGCATATTATGTACATGAGTGTGTATGTATATACATATGAACACATGTCTACGATATAATGTTAAATGTAATTAATTCCATGTGCAATATTTGTTTTGTTGCTGTAGGTAAAAAAAATGCTCGATCACCTGTTTAATATGTTCTTTTTAAAGACGTAAAAAGTCATATTAATCGTTTCCTATGACTTTTTAAGTTTTGAAATTCATTTTTAAAAGAGCAATAAATAACAGTAAAATCTTGCTTCTTGAATATCAACAGTGGAATCTTAAATCTCCCTCGGGCAGTGCCTGCATACTACGTTCTAGGTATATTATTATGGTAGTGGATGTCAAGTTACTATTCACTATTCAAGCAAACGTGAGATTACTTCTCGAGTTTTCCACTCACCAAGAATATATTACGTATTAACTTACTATAAGTACAGCGAAAGTAAAATATCTGCGAGGTACGTTTAAATTTAAAACTAATATAACTAGACGTAAGAAATATGATAATGTAAATTCGACTGGAAACCTTTAGCAAGAATTAAGTTCAATTGAAATTAATTGACTGCAAAGGTATAGGTATTAAATTTAATTATAGTATAAATTCTATATTTGAAACACTAACTTTGTGGTTATTCATTGTAATAAAATAAATAAAGCCAACTTTGTTTTTTAACGACATATTTAAATTTTTTTACCACATATTTTTATTTTTTTACCAACTAGTTTCAAACCCATACAAGCTTCTTTATTTGATTTATTTGTTGCTCCATACGCAGCATAATATTGATAACATAAAATAGGATATAATTAATAAGTTAAGTATACCTTGATAAGGAAGCTTCTATAGCTTTGAAACCGGTCGGTAGAAAATACAAAAAATAAGTAGTCAAAAACAAAGTAGTTTTCATTTATTTAATTAATTATGGTACTTTTTATTTATTTTTTTAATAAAAAAGAAATATTTGCGTTCTTATGATTTACCCAAACATTTAATTTTGAGGGCCATTTTCAACGAGTTGAAAATAACTCACTATTACAAAATGGAAACCAAGTTGGAGTAGAGTAGAATTCGAAATACGGACCTTTGGTCCGTGAGTCCGAGACACTAGTCACAGGACCACAACCCGATTCAAACTCACTTAATTGGTTGATTTTTTAAAAATTTTGATATTTTGAAATCTGTTTTACAGTAAATAAATATACGAAAAATCTCCATTACAGAAAGGGCTGAACCATATTAGATAGAGACTAACCTAACCAGAGAACATTCCATATTCATGTTAAAATGCTCTGTATAGTGTTATATATCTTTATCTCCCCGGAAACAAATGTATTTATATATGTACAATATGTACATATATGCAATAAATTTATACAAAAATAATACACTGATCTAAAAAATCTAATGCATGAATTTAATACGAAAATACATAATAAAATACACTTCATAAATATTTTCAAATTATTTTACGAACAATAATAATGTATGTATTAAGTAAAATATTTTTTTTATCAATTTGGTAATTTTACGAATTTTCTAATTACACGGAGTTATTGAATATTCACAAGAAGTTAAGAAACAGTTTTTCTTTATGTGTTTTTATTTTTTTTCTCATTTACTCGTATATTTAAAATTATGTAAACTTTAATAAATAAATAACTAAAACAGATTACGTCACTCTCCACGCAATATTTAGTCTCTTTTATTGAAGAGTTACAGCTTTAACATTTACTAGATGTATAAAAGTATTTGTATTGAATAAAAAAAAACATGTACCATTTAAGATTTTTTTTTTTAAATATATAAAAAAAACTATTCTGTTAAAAGATCTGGCATTTGTATTCATCTTAAAGTACCTATCGCCAATCACGAAATTCTGCCTAATGTTTAAAGATTTAATTTCAATCCGTATTTATATACAACTCGCTCTTGTAAACAAATTAATAATTTAAAAAAATTTGTTTCAGGAAGAAGAAAAAATGTCTGTTTAACAGAAGAATGTGTAAGAACTGGTAAGTTTTGTTGCAATAATATTAAAATAGTTTCGTTGTTATACTTTTACCTAATCTCATATTAAGTCACGTTTCTTTCTAAAGTATTATGATGGTGTCATTAGCATAGAATTATTTGTTGTTTTTATTAGTAATGTTTCTGATTAATACATTACGACCATCATGCTGAAATTAAGTTATGAATATAAAATAGTACATTTTATAAATGTGCACAGTATATTATAATATTTTCACAAATCAAAAAATTGGAATATCATTATCTTATATCTAATCCAATTACTGGTTTTTCTTAAGTGTATTTTCATCGCATCCTTACTTTTTATGTCTATATCTATTCATATCGTAATAATATATGATCATCTCGACTTCACCTTCCGTCATCTCAAATCATCCACCCACCCTGTGTTTTTAATAATATACGTTCATTTTTACAACTCGCATAGCACACTAAGAGCCGAATCACAAAAAATATGTATACGGCAATAGAAAATATTCTAAGCTAAAATAATTATCTATTCCGTACATTCGGGACAGTGAGCGTAAAGTAAATCGATTGATTATCATATAATATGTAGATTAGTATTTCATACGGTTAAACGAATAGATAATATTTTTTGTAATGATAATTAACGACAAAGTACAGAGTTTCAATATTTTTTATTCTAAAACAAATTCAAAGGGAGAAAAAATAAATAGCTTATATGAATTATTTTGATTTTACTCCCGGATTGTTTGTACTTGATTATTTCAAGTATACTTTATCGTTTTTCAATTAAAAGTCTTACTCAATTATATATAATATATATATTTAATTAAAAACCATCATCGACTTTGACAAAAATGATGTTTGCTACAATTTGCTTACGCTTATTGTCATGTAAAAAAACCGTTGTGTTTCGTTATTGAAAACTACTGCTGAAAACTTTTACCTGAAATTGGTTCCGTATGCTCGGAGAAATATATATATTTGAACTATTTGAGTATGCATCCCTAGATCGCAAAACATACGGTTCGTTTTTATATTCACATAGTCGCCGGCCTCAGCATCCCCATCCCAATTTTCTTCCGGAGACAGCATTTTATTCGGATTGATTAATTTAGTCAGTTTACAAAGGTGCATGTGACTTTCCTCGATCTCTCGTAAGCACTTCGAATTTAAATTCCGATTTCAGTCATTCGATTTTCCGCTGTGATTCAACTTTACTTCTGCCATGTTAGAGGCGAGTTTTTTCACAGGGAATTTAACGAGTTTGTTATTCTCGATTGAGTGAAATAAAACCGATTAAATTGTTATGAATTACCATGCAGAAATAGGAACGGTCATAAAATGTCAGATTTGTTAAATTAATAATTACTAGAAGTTTCGGTTTCAGACGGATTCGGCCAATAAAACGAGTTTCGGTCGCAGTTTCGGTTTCAGTCAAAAGGCGGCTAAAACATCGGCTTAGCCGAAACCTGCGGTCGGGATGTGTCGGATTACGTTCGACTGTACTCGGGTGCATCTTATGGCCTTTTAAAAATACTTTTTAATTTATAAATTTTTTTTAATATTTTTTTTCCTAGTATTAGTATTTATATATTATTTTTTAATATTTTTGTGCGTCTCGTGATCCAAAAAATACGTTACTTTTTGTATGTATACACTGTTGTTTAAGTAGTTTTAATTTTATTAAAGACCTTCGAGCCATTAATGTAAAATAAAATAAAACATTAATACGTTCAATAAGGTCCTTTTTAAAGCATCCGCAAGCATCAATATTGAATATTTTTTTATAAGCCGACTTTTGTTAAGTTTTATTTTTTTTATTTAAGCATCCCAAAAATATTTATTTATGAAAATTAAATATATTTTATTGTTGTGCTTTCAAATAATTAGTTATTTTATTGCATTCTAACATAAAAAATATAAACCAGCCTTTATAGTAACAGTTAATAACTTGAAGTTCCTACAGCGTACATTAAAGAACTGTTACATTTAAGTTATATGTATAACATAACAACTAACCATTAAACTAATTCCTTTCATTTAATTGCTGCATTTATTTAACACCTTTTTTTAATTTTAATAAAAGCGCCTAGTTTTGGACGTTTCGAAGTGACTTTTAACTAATTTAAATAAGTCTCGGTTTCGGCCGAATCTAGAACAGAAGCCGATATTCGGTTTCCGTTGAAAATCTCGTTTCGGTCGGTCACTAATATTTATTCTTAAAATCATATTTCTTTTTGGCATTATTTTCTGACAAATCAACTGAAAACAAAATGTTTAGAATGAATTGTAACTAAATTAAACTAAATAGAAATTTGATTGCTTTATCGAAAAGGTTTGCATAAAATTTGGGATGGTTTCGTAATAATCTATTCCCAGTTCTAGTCGCAGTGGATATTATATATTCTATAACACTTTGAACTCAAAGTAAAGAGGTCAATTTGGGCAGGCCAGCTGGTTTGTGGCCAGTGGCAACCCTTTGTGATCGGACCAAACTACTCGCGTATTGTGATGCGATGTCTTCCACATGATATAATCCCGCTCTTCTGTTATGGCCACCATACTGACTCCATGTAGGCAAGAGTTATTGCATCTACACAGACCAATACTTGTTTATTGAGTATTTGACGAGCTGACCTTTTTTTATTGATACACAACAGTTTTGTCTTTCGACTTTATTAAAAATCCATTAAGATTTTGTATTTTTTATAGTACGCGAAAGTGTATTTTTGTTTATAAAAAATCTTAAACGAAAATACATTTCAATGTTTACATAATATTCATACTATTTTTTGGAGTCAGTTGATTTTTTTATTATTTTTATGCATACCCATAGTTCAATAGATTGATTGACTCGAAAAATGAGAACCCCCGGGCTGGTCAAAACAGTAAGTGATAGAATCCAATAAATTGTTTCCGAATATCCATGATTGAACGATAAAGAGAATCACATGCGAAAGTTGTTTATCGTCTATTAGAAGCATTTTTTCTGTTGTTATTGATTTTGTCCACTTTTTTTTAATACTTAAAAACATCGCGTAGAAAATTGTAATATTTTTTTTCTTAACACAAAGTAATAATATCAATAATCACATATCTTTTTTAATGATTTGCAGACATGCGGGTATGCACAGTAGTCATATGTCTAGACATTAAAGTTTACAACAAAGTATGTCAGTAAAAAACCACATATTTAAACAATAAAATTAGTTATTGAATCTTGTGGAAGTATTGTTATTTTCTAAATTCTATTTTTAAATTAATGACGGTGTGACACTCAAAAACTAAGTGCCCCATTTATCAATGTTTTAAAAAAAATTACACTTGTAACATCCTAATGATAAAATATTTTTTAAAAGGAATAACCCGCTAAGACTCTACTTTAGAGGCCTGTCAGCAGGTGGGAAAGAGGGGATATGGAAGGAGGTAATGAAAAATTCACCACAACACCCCGACCAATTGAGAAAAAAATCTTTCATCGATTTTTTTCTTGCAACTGGCGGGAATCGAACCCGAGACGCTAGTTTTCACAATCTGCCATCTAACCAACTACGCCACGACGCCTGTTTTTTAACGAAACACATTAGCTGAAATATTTCACGCTAAAGAATATTTATTTCCTATAAATACATTCAGAAAAACACCACTAAGTACTTTTACAAAATACTCCTCCCCCTACTCGCAAACTCTTGAATTTCACGTGCTGTGTACAATTTTTATTTTTTTTAAATCATACCAGCCTATTGGTGTCGGCAATTGGTTGTGCAAATTGAGTGGATTAAAGGATCACCCTGTCAGTAAAAAAATACTATTAAATATGACTAAAAATCACGATTCGAAGGATATTTGGCGTTTATTTCATGTTTGTGTAGTCTTCATAAAATTTAAATGATTTTAACAATTTTGTCATTAACAAAAATTAATATCTCTGATTCTGTTAAACAATGAAAAAAAAATCAGGATTAAATAACAAACAATCTTTGACTTGTGAAAACCGTCATTTTCGATTTATCTAAAAGCTTCAACAGCCTTGAACATTATTGCGAATCAATATAGATTTTCCATTATCGAGTTTACTCTCCTGAAATGAGATATCCTGACATGTAACTTGAAAGTACACGATAATAGCAGATCCAATGTTCAGATAAAAACATAATCCGGACGTTAAAAAAATTACTATACACATTTAAATATGCCATAAATTTAGTAATTATTTAGTTTTTACTACTTTCAATTGATTCATTTAATTAAAGCGTAGTTCCACCTATAAATGTCCCCGTCGATGGGAGGAGTGCTCTCCCGAAACTATAGTTGTGTTCTTGCAAAAGAATAACATTGTGTAACACTGATAACAATTTTTATTTTCATAATAATTTATAATGAAGTGTTACGAAGTGAATGCCGATTCAATGAAAAATAAAAATATTGAATAAAACACCTTTACTTCATTTTTTATATTCTTTATCGAAATATAAAATTTGAAAACAAAGGGGTATATTTTATATAATAGGAATTGCGTTTCGTCTTTATCGCCGTACCTACTCTTTAAAATAAATGGGGCAGAAATTCCTTTCATGACTTCCGTCAAAATCTTAGGTATGATCATACATAGGCATTTAGAGTGGCACGATCAGGTTAACGAAGTGCGTCGTAAACTTTATAGCAGTTTGTACTCACTTGAAAGATTGCAGAATTTCTTGCCAATCAATGTTAAGCAAACATTATATGTATGTTGACCAGATGCTAATTCTGAACTGTTTGATAAGTTGAAACGATTGCAGAATGTTTGTGAGCGTCATATCTTTAATATTCGCAAATTTTACCACATATCCGAATACCGCACGCAACTACACTGGCTTAGTATTAAGCATAGAAGAAACATTCATATTCTATCACTTCTTCACAATATTTTGAATAATACCACTTCGCTTGTTTATCTGAGAGAGCTCTTCCAACCTCTATCACAACATGGACTTTCTCTTTGCTCTAGTAAGAGAACCCTTTTAATATCCTTTTTTCACCGCTCTAATTTTCTTGCCTCCTCTTTCACAGTAGTAGCCGCTTGATTGTGGAATAATCTATCTACTAATGTTGGAGACGCCCCTTCTTTATTTACATTTAAATCAATATTTAAATGTCACTATCTAAATCTTTAAGTTGTTCCTTTCTCCTTCTTCTTTCCTTCCCATCCCCTCTCTTCTCTCTTCAGAGTATATTCTCATTTAATTTTTGTATAAAATTATATGATTCTGCATAATTACCTAGAATATGTACATGTATTTGTAATTTTCTCAAACTGGACGGTTTGGGTAGAGAGGAAAAAATTGATTTAATGCGTAATAATAAATTAATACTTTTTATTTTAAAACTACAGCATTCTTGAATCCTTTCAGTTTTCAATAAAAATCTGGTATTCATTGACTGTAATGAAAATAAGCGTTTTCTAAATGACTTTTCGCGAAATATTATAATACTCTACGTTTAAGAGACGACTTAGCGAAGTCATTTATGTCAAACTAAATTAGTGGGTGCGGATTGGAAAACGCGTAATTGCTAGTTTGGCGCTTTCATTCAAAGTAAGGGATGCTACCTCATATTAGATGTCCAACTTTATTTTTAATTTAAACTGATATTAAATCTTTAGTACAATTCTTGCAGGGCTTAAACACTAACGTATTGCAGCTGTTTATCTAACTTTAAAAGATAAATCAACGGATGGAAGAATATAAAAACTTAAATGTGGATAAATAAAATGGTGAATGTTACACATTGTATAAAGTAGCCTATAAACGTTTTCCATATTTGTTGTAATATGTTGATTAACGTATCGTCAATTGTTTATTAAATTCCAGCTTTAGTATTATTTTTCATGTCAAACATTTCTTTACATATAAAATATGTATTAACCTTTTAAGATAGTCTTACATATTATTTGAATTTTTTAAATAAAAAAACACGACTTTAAAAACATTAGCTATTTATAATTAAATTATGTCATTTATATTATTTATGGTTCATGTAATCACCGTTTTTTGTTATATAAAATGATGTGTTCACTATCTATATTAAAAATGTAATACATAATGTATACAAATGATTGAAAAATATGTTGATACTCGTATGTATATGGTTCTTATTATCAGAAAATTCATCCTCATACACAAAATTTAAAAATACAACTATGTAGTATATACGCCTTGTTTTTTATTAAAGCTTTGACTCAAACAGTTTGCATGTTATGGTTCATATAATTTATTTGTAGTGAACAGGTTAAAATACCATGCTTTTGCTCAAATTATTTGCATTGGGTAAGTAAGTGTTATTGGAACCTTTTATATACGTAGGTAGTTTCATTAGTAAATAAAATAAAATAAATAGGGAAATGAAAAAAGGTACGGAAACATTTTTTGAAAATTAAGTTATTACGCATCAATAAATCACTAAAAGTTATTAAATATTTGTCTATAACCACTTACCGACTTTTTTATGTGTACCGGTTTCGAGACTTACCCGTCTGCATGCATGTTGTGTTGGTTTTATATTTTTGTGCAACAACTATGGTGATGGTGTATAGTGGGTTTTGCATGTTGGTTTAATTGGTGTCCTGACGAAGAGACGGGTACGTCTCGAAGCCGGTAGGCATAAGTCGGTAAGTGGTTATGTACAAATATTTAATAACATTTAGTAAAATGTTTGACCACAAAGTTAATGCTTTAAATATTAATAATAATACATAACTCTTTGAAATATTGTTCTTAGTTATTTCCATTACGATCAAGAGAATATGAAAGTACTTGATAAGTTTGATTGTATGCCTTAATTAAATGTAACAGACTTTTAAGAGTTTATTGTTGTACATGGCGTATTTTATGGAAATATTTCATGAAGATAAGGCGTGCAACCCTAAAGATTGGCTGGTGGTTGTATTGAAGGTCGTGTCGGGTCGGGCTCGCTCAATGTAACTAGATTAGTAAACCAATCACTGTCTCACCGCCTCCAATTAATTCCGTCGCTTCTGGAGCACGAATATTTACTTCCAATGTCCTGTAGCAAGTCTGAACTGTACACTTGTACAGGGCCTACATCTTACATAGCTAGAGTACCTAACCGATATATGGAGATGATCACTGAACACTGAACGTGTCACTTACTCAAACAATTCAATATACTTACCTACGTGGAAGTCACCGTCACCGTCACCGTGAGTACTTGGGTACGAATGTCAATAAACTTAGCTAACAACCGTTTATTCAATACGAGATAATCTATTGAATTATGTTAGTACTTTGATTGAGAGTAGACGTCAAAAATATATCCAAATCAATATTTATTTATTCATATTTTTCGCTCACAAACTATAATTAATAATAAAAATAATGTGACCTCACTGGGGTTTTCCGTGCCGAGGACACTTAACGATATACTTTTTTTGAAAGAAGACCAACTTAAAAAACAAAGATAATTTACAAATATTCAGACAGTTTTAAAAACAAGGTATTTATGTACATCTATATTATTTATATTACAAAACACACAATGAAAATAACAAAAACCTAACATAATCTATACACTTGTGGAGCAGTTGATTCTATATTGGCATGGGCGAATGAGACAATCCATTTTACTTCTACCTAGCTCTACTATCCATTTTTTATAGCCTTTTTAAACATTTTCTCGTTACTAATTGTTTTAATAGATAGTGGAAGTAGGTTATAGATTTTAATTGAATAATACTCAAAATCCCTATGTTCGAAAGTGGTAATAGTTTGTATTTGTTTAAGTTGTCTATGTGTTAAGAATCTAGTGATTATATTATTTGTATGTGATGTATTGTGGGGGGGGGGGGGGTTATGTCTTTTATTTGAGTAAGAATAGTTTTTGAATCTATAAGTGAGTTTGTTTTAGCTTATAATTGTTTTGGTGTCATAAGTTGTGATTTATGGAATATTTCTTCAGTAGATGTCTGTATTGGGACTCTGGGTATTATTCAATTTATGGATACATTTAGTATTGCGAAATTATTCGATATTTTCAAAAGTTACACATTATATTATGTTATGTTTGTACGCGTTCATCCATTGCGGAAAAACTTATAGTTTCATTAAAATAAGGTAATATTATTGTAGCTAACGCGCTACCGACGTCGTGTTGTGGTTCCGCTGCAGTCACTAACGCACGCGTCCCGATCCACTGGTTGTAAGGCAGCGGAGGCTAGGCGATCTTGTTAACTCGTCAGGGCCGGAGATGTCCTCAGAAGGGCCTCTTACTTCAGGTTGAAGTTGCCGGTTCGCCGTGGTCAGGAATCCGTAGGCAGAGACGTCCAAAATCCAAGTCCAGGGTGAAGCGAAGGTGTCAAGCGAAGTGAAGTAGAATCGAGTAGAAAGCCGGGTCGGGGAGCAGCGAGTAGAGATGAGTAAAAGCCAAACGTCAGAGAAGAAGTGATCGTTTTTTTTTATATATTTTTTTTTTACCTAACTCTTTACTGACATGAATGTTTCCCAACCTGAAGGGCCACTGATTTTAGTTTGGTGTACCTGCACTATGTGCATTACCACCATTACAAAACTGAAGTTAAATATTTCAAACTGAATTTATTTCAAAACTTATCACTTTCATAGGGAAAAAGACTAGAATTAAAAAACCCTATTCGAACTGTGGGACAAAGGAAAAACGCGAAATTTAAATATTTCACACCATAATTAAGTTGCAGAAGCAAAGTCGGGACAAATCGGCTTATAACAATACCGCTTATGTGATATTTACCGCGAGTTAAATAAGTCACACGATCTGTTCGCGCTACGTGCCCCACCATTCACCCCGCCGAGCGGGCCTAGCCGTCGCATGCCGCGCGGAGAAAAAGAGAGCGATACAGAAGGCCGCCCGCCCGCTCTATCTGTCTCCCTCCCTCCACGTATATAGGCACTACCCCCTCCAGTTCTCACGGCATTCTAGCGGCGGCAGCGCAGCGCAAAACAATGGACATTCAAAAATATACTTAAAACTAATTTACAAACTAAATGCCTATTCTAAATGTCTCGGTATGGAAAAGGCCACCCCCGAAAGTGACGAATACTAGTCTTTATTGGAGGGCAGCTCATTTCTAACACATACCGAGATCCCGAACTCTAACACTTAATCTAGCGCAGTGGCGGTCCCTACAAGGGCCGCTTTCCGTATTGACGTCCGTAACAATTATGATATCTTATTTATTTGTAAATTATATAACAAACAAGCGGACCTGACAGACGTCCTGCCCAAACATTAGCTTGCCTGCTATTAGCTGGTTAAACAAAAAAAAATCGTAATTAATTACACACGTTATTTATTTTGAACTTTTTAAAGCTATTTATATATTCGTAAAAAGGGTTTGTTTTTATGTTTTATCTCCATGTGTGATTGGCTAAGATACCTCATTGTGCTTAAATCAAAACCATGCAAAAATCACTACTCTAGTGCCACAAAATATGGAGAAAATACGCGAATGCGTGTTGATGAAGAAAAGTCAGACAGCGTTTTACCCTGACCCTTCTAAAATTTTGACACTCAACTCATGCCCAACGCGAATTTAGTCATTCTTTAATTGCCAGCCGTGTTTTGATGTGAGATTGACATTTAATTTGAAACCAAAATAAATTATGAAAATGACATAATACATCATTTTTACTTTTCATTACATTACATATTTTTTTGTACAAAATATTCCCAATCAGCAAAAGTGCTGGTCTGAGGGTATATAATTTATTATGACAACAGTTTTAATAAAAAGTCGATAATTTAACATTACATATCACTAACACGGGCTGTAAGAACTGTTTAGTTCGGGTGTTTTTTAAGTACGTATATGTTTTGTGTATATGTTTTAGGTCATTGGAAAGTGAATTGTAGAACTTCATTAGTGTATATACAAAACTGTTTTTTTTTCTGTTCTAGGTTGTTCGCAAGTTAAATTGTTTGACGCTGTTGTATTTTATGTTTGAATATTGCAGTTAAATTTTCAATTAAATATTTGTCTGAAAATGAAAAGAAAAATGCTTAATTGTGAAAACGACTTTTCATTGATAATAAGGTACAGTTGTTTATGATTGAATTTTAAAACTAAAAACTATTATTATTCAAATATTACATTTAAGTAGACACCTAGGTACTTATTTATAGTTGAATTTCAAAACTAAAAATTATTTTTGTTTGCGATCGTTGGCTTGCCTGCTATAAGCTGGTTCAGCAAACGTTATTTCGTAAACAAGGACACACGTTATTTATTATTCGTTTTTTTTAGCTATTTATAAATTCCTTATATGGGTATGTAAGTTTTTTGTTCTATCTCTTCATGTAATTGACTAAGAGGCCTCGTTGTGCTTAAATCAAAATTGTGCAAAAATCACTGCTCTCGTGCCATAATCCAGGGAAAAAATACGGAAATACGTGCTAATGAAAAACAATCTGACCACGATATATCTGAGTCTCTAAAATTATGACACTCATCTCATGCTCAACGCTAATTCTTTAACCACCAGCCAGATTTTATGATATATTACGTGTTAATGAAGAAAAATCAGACCGCGTTTTACCATGAGCTAAAGTTATGTTATAATTCTTGCCAAAAGCGAATTTAGTCATCCTTTTATCGCCAGGTGCGTTTTGACGTTAATTTGACATTTAATTCGATTGTGTCGTGAAAGCGTGCAAAAACTGTCCGTTTAAAAAGGAAAAGACTTTTCATTGATAAGTACGTAGATACTTGCTCGACTGAATCCCAAAACTAAAAATTATTAATATTTCCGAACATGGCTTGCCTGCTGGTTAAGCAATCTTTTTTCGTTTATTTTATTGATTAAGAGGTCTCGTTGTACTCAAATTAAAATCGTGCAAAAATCACTACTCTAGTCCCATAATCTATGGAGGAAATACGGAAATACGTGTTCATGAATACAAATCAGACTACTTTTCCCCTGAACGTTCTAAAATTATGACTCTCAACTCAAGACCGACGCGTATTTTGTCATTCTTAAACAAACTTTTTTAATTTACAAAAAAATAACATTCTCCAAATTTTTTGGAATATGCATTTCAGTCGAATGCAACCCTGGAAAATCGATGAAAACACATATACGCTTCTAACTTTTTTCTACTGAATATATTGAAGATATTATTATTTGTAAATCTTGAGTACGTGAATTAAAAAAAAATGCAAAAAACCGCACGTAAATCTGTCAAGCCATTTTCAAGTTTTTTCGAGATGAAACGAGTCACACCATACACTTTTGAATATTTAAAAAAAAATAGTATTAAATAGCTTACCAATTATTTTGAAAATAATTTTACCAGTACGAAATCAATATTTTTTTGTAAGAAAATAAATAAATTGAACAGAGTTATTACTAAGTACTATAACTTTAATCGTTTAGCATTTTAAAGTTTGTGAAACATGTTTTTAATCTGAATGGCGTAAATAAGTTATTTAAAAAGTAAGAAATAATTTACATTTGATTTGTTTTTTATTTTAACTAGTATTTACACCATCTGTTCCTTTAAATTTCAATCAGTCCTCTACATGTTCAAATAGCAAAGGAGGAAATACAAAAAACCTGTATGTTGCAAACTAGAGGGAGCGACTTAATTGTTATATATGACATCCCGTATTTTCCAATCTCCGAGGGTTGCTGTTTAATACAAAAAATAGGGCTGAGGGTTAAGGCCAATATAAATGAAAAGAAAAAACATGAGGTTTTGTATTTAACATAAAAAAGGTTTAAGAAACTGTATGTACAACGTAATGTTCTTCTCTGTATTCAGGCGGATAAGGAATACAGTTATGCATATGAAAAAAAACTGGAATATTAGACTAGTACTTTCGACTCGATGGTTGCTCTCAGGCAAAAATCCCGACTGAGGAAATCGAGTGGAGATAATATATAAAAATGTAAAAAATCGTACTCGACAAATTGATGATAAGGTCATTTCATTGAGACAGATAGGACACTTGATTCCAGAATTTGACCAACTTTGATCTGTAACTATGTCATCAGAATTCATGCAATACTTTTTTTTTTAAACAAGATGAAGAACCATTTAATTACACAATTTTCAAGAAAAAGGCAAACAGTCAATATGGTTTGTGTAATCATTATTTGAATGAATATTACTGGTGGGACACTGGAATATCCCTTCTTCTGCCTTTGTGCATTTGAAAATAAATTTATGCCAAACTTCTATATTAATGAGATATATTTTGTATTGCAAAGCATGTAATCACGTATTCTCCTCTACAGATGCGAATCGTGGCACCTCACTAGGGCCCAAAACAGCAAAATACTCAGTTTTGAGAATAGGTGTCTTACAAAAATCTCGGGTGTGCGGTGGTTTGACTTTGTGAGCGATAATGTAATTAGAAAACGAACGCAGCAAACTCCACTTTTAAAATAAAAAGGGTCTATGAAACACTCTCCAGTAAAAAAAAATATGTTTTGCTACTTATTAGGTAGTAGCGTAAAAAATATTTTTAAATTTGTAATTTTAAATTCCCGCAAAAACGGTCATTGCATTGGCCACGCCCCTAATACGTCACGATTTATGTTCATTTTTATCTTTTTCCAAACCGTTTAAGTTTGTTTAGAACATAATAAAAAATCTTGACATCACAACTCTCAATGCAAACATGTCGCGTTATTCTAGTGACATATTTTTTTTATATTTTCTTTTTCAAAGTTATATGTGAGAGCGTTTCCTCACAATATCCAAATTGATTTTTAAAATACAATTAATTATTCTAAATCCATTTCATAGATTTTTATCGGTATTCGTAAAGCGTGATATTTTTTTATTGTGACTGATGGGACAGAGCTTTCAAATTAGTTAGTTTATGAAGTAATAGTTTCCATAGACAAAAGTACATTATTTATTATTTTGAAAATATTTTTTTACAGATTTATAAAAAAATAAATATAACTTTATTATTATTCAATTAGAGGTGATAAAGGAAAATTTACGAAATTTTCTTACTTTGCATGGAATGAATGAAAATGGATGTAATTTGCTACCTTCATCTATTTATTTAAATTCGAATTTACCTCGTATTTTGGTATTATTACATGATTCAGGGAAATTTATTACATATCAATACTGGAATATAGTGATGCTGCGTCAAGAGAAGTCAGGAACAGGTAGCCCTAATGGTTTCCCGACTTTTCTTTCAAAGTTTTCCGCTCGAGGAAAATTGTTTTCCGCCCATCCTCCCTTCACCACCCCCTCACTTCCCCAACCACCAGTGCTTGCACAGACTTCTGAGGAATGCTTCTTTGAGAATATTCTCAAAAGGATTGCCAGCGTTGAAAAAACGCCGTTCGTTCTAGGGAAAATTCGGAAAGAAGTACCCACTAAAGATACGCCTGGAATTCATAACTGTACACTTGCAAAGCTTCGCTAAAAGCTTAAAATTTTCTATTATAGTTTTTTTGTCAGTGTTCAGATCTATGTTCTTCTGACTGCGCAATGAAGATACTTTATTATTTTGAGAAATGAAGCGTACGATCTCTAATTATTCGAGTGAAAGGAAAGTCATATTAACGGTTTCCGGAAATTTGTTCGCCAACAGTTGTTCGCGAAACATTTGTTCACGGGCTTTTCTTCGCAGAGACAATTCACCGCCAGCGATTTGTTCGCCACAGCACTTCTTCGCCGAACATTTATTCGCTATGACATTCTTACGTTAAACATTTAATCGCAAATGCACTTGTTCGCGACATATTTAATCAATGGATTACTTTTAACCAAAAACGGAGGATTCAAGTATTGCTTAAATATTTCGTTCAAAACTCATTCAAGTAAAAAGGTACACATCATGAAAGGGTGGATGCCGAATACTTTGGCTGAAAAGATAAAACGACTTATCGGTACACCACTACGCAAACTACTCTAAGCGGTAGGCAGAGAGGATAGAACGCAATTTTCAAACATTTAACAAACTTTTTTATTTTATTTATAAACACATACATACCTATTTATTTCCGCTTCGCGCGTCGGTTTCTTGGGAGATATTTTTTTTGGAAAATATTTAATACCGAATTTAATGTTTCTTGAAAAGGTAGACAAAGTGGATAGAACGTCAAACTTCTTCATTTTTAGGGAAACATTTTTTTTCGTAAAAAATAATTTCCTCGTTTATATGAGTATTTTAGTTTATCGGGACAAATATGTTTCAATACTTTATGTTTTTATTCTTGTAATAACATGTAATTGTAATAACATGTTTATTTTATTGAAAAAAGACTCTATGTATATATTTATTTTAAACTTTAAAAAAATATATTTACGATGAAAGTAAAAAAAAAAACAAACATTTTCATACTAACATTACAAATATTTAAAAAATATGTATTTCTTGACATAATAAATAGGACACATTTTACCTGAAGAAGTAAGTAGAGAGGATAGAATGCCATGGTTCCACGTATTTATAATTAAAACACGTTTTTTTTTTAATCTACCAGAATTCTCCGAATGGTAGGAAAAGTGGATATAACGCCATAGAAAAGTAAATATAACGCCATATAAGCTTATTTATTTTTAGCATAAGCTTATAAAGCTAGCTTTCTTAAAACGTGTTCTATTTATGTCTTATTTTCACGGTGTGCTAATTACATAAAGTAGGCAGAGATGATAGAACGCCGTACGGCTACATTAAAAAAAACTTTCGTTCGTACTTCTTCAGGTAAAATGTGTCCTATTTATTATGTCAAGAAATACATATTTTTTAAATATTTGTAATGTTAGTATGAAAATGTATTGATTTTTTTTTACTTTCATCGTAAAAATATTTTTTTAAGTTTAAAAAAATATATAAACATAGAGTCTTTTTTCAATAAAATACACATAGGATTACAAGAACAAAATCATAAAGTATTGAAACATATTTGTCCCGATAAACTAAAATACTCATATATAAACGAGGAAATATTTTTTTACGAAAAAAAATGTTTCCCTAAAAATGAAGAAGTTTGACGTTCTATCCACTTTGTCTACCTTTTCAAGAAACATTAAATTCAGTATTAAATATTTTCCAAAAAAATATCTCCCAAGAAACCGACGCGCGAAGCGGAAATAAATAGGTATGTATGTGTTTATAAATAAAATAAAAAAGTTTGTAAAAACATTAAAAACGGCGTTCTGTCCTCTCTGCCTACCGCTTAGAGTAGTTTGCGTAGTGGTGTACCGATAAGTCGTTTTATCTTTTCAGCCAAAGTATTCGGCATCCACCCTTTCATGATGTGTACCTTTTTACTTGAATGAGTTTTGAACGAAATATTTAAGCAATACTTGAATCCTCCGTTTTTGGTTAAAAGTAATCCATTGATTAAATATGTCGCGAACAAGTGCATTTGCGATTAAATGTTTAACGTAAGAATGTCATAGCGAATAAATGTTCGACAAAGAAGTGCTGTGGCGAACAAGTCGCTGGCGGTGAATTGTCTCTGCGATGAAAAGCCCGCGAACAAATGTCTTGCGTACAACTGTTGGCGAACAAGTTTCCGGACACGATAATAACAGACTGATCTGCACTTTGCTTCGACATATGAATACACAAATACATGGCTTGAGCCATAAAAAATTATGACACTCAACTCATACCCAAACACTCAGTCATGCCCAACGCGTATTTAGTCGTTCTTCGTCCGCCAGCCAGGCGTAACGTTTAGAATTGAAACCAAAATGCCAACCTGTATCATGAAAACGTGTAAAAATCTTTCGGATAAACATTGCAAAAAGGATTGTGTAACTTTTCATCGGTAAATATTTATTCATGAGTGATTAACACAGCTTAAAACATTTTATATTCAAATATAAATAATATTAAACCTCAAACTACACCTAGCGGCCTAATTGCGAAGCTCTTCTTAGTTACAGGGGTGCACTGATAGAAATAAGTTTTCAAAATATAATAAGCGTGGGTTAATATTATTTTTGCATTCCCCGAAATCCAATGAAAATAAATAAATGGGTCAACATTATAAGGAATTCAAGAAAAAATCCCGATTGGGATCCACCGAAAACGAATGTTGAAAATATTTTACTTAGTTTACGTTTACGTTTGAAGACTTTTATTGCTTCAAAAGTCTGTGAATGGTAAAAACGATATCTAGACGTCAACAAGCCTTCGCATTGTAGTAAAGAATGATGGTAAAATTGTCTTTTAAAATCATAAAGTCAAATCAAAATCAGCTTCATTTTTGTTAACTAAGAAAAAAATATTTTACTTAGATAAATTTATTTTTATTTTATGAACGTAAGTAAGTTTTAAATGTTATCATCGAGCAAGAATACCTAAATATAGTTTTTTGTATTAAAAATTAAACCTCTCTCGTTAAGAAAGTACCATATAATAAAATATGCCATTTTCAATTAAAATATTGAGCAAGATTTTACCACCTTCTTTAGGTTAAAATTTGACATAAATGCAATATACTATGTTTGAATTATTTGATACATTATTCATTATGAATATTTTAATTACAGTTTATACATACTTAACGGTTGTTAGAAGTGACAGTAAATTTAAAATGATTTTTATTCTTTTTATGAAAATGTAATAGTTTTTTTGTATTTTTGTAACTTATGTATACCTATTGTAAAATACAAAGAAAAAATATAATGAAAAAAAATAAAAAATCGGAGCGGGTGGCGCCGGCGTTTGTTATTTTTCAATATGATTTATTCATGAACTCGACATGGTTTTTGCGGGATTAAAAGTATGCATTAATTTGTCTACAGTTCGTGGTCGGTGCATGTTTTCATTTCCAATGTCAATTAGAATAATTTATTTGCGGATGCGAGTTGAGTAGCGGCTCGAGCTGCGGCCTGTGGCCTGCGGCCTGTAGCCTTTAGCCCGCTATACTACCTGCTCCTAGATCCTGCAGCGCGGCCTCTTCATTTCCGTTTTCATAATGACCCTTCTAGGCCTTCTTGATTTATTCCAAGCAGTAAATATTTCATTTCCTCTCATACATTGCGATTGCAAAACAAAGTCAGTTAGTTTTTAGATAAATTGTGCACCAAACTACTCACTGAGCCTAAAAAAACATTAATTATAGATTCACAACAGTAAATATTAAAATCGAAAACAAAATTCATAAAAAACCATTTGAATTTCTGGTCGAACGAAAATTCCCATTAATAAATCTACCGCTTGCCCTAGAAGTTGGTTTATTGAGAAAATCCAATGTTAAACTTTTAAATACTAGTGTTTTGTTTTTATAATTTGCTTTCATATTGTATTATTTTACGCTATAGGAGAGAGATAAGTCTTATTTTCAATTTTTAATTCATAAATGTACCTGAATGACGTTTTTTGTAAAAAAAATAATAAAAATAAAAAAAAATAGTTTAATGCTACATGTTGAATCAATATAAACATTACATGCTTTACAAATAATGAAGTGTGAAATCAGTTAGTATCATTACATTATACGATTGTACCACTGCAGTCGTAGGGGAGACCGAGGATGGTTGGAACAGTTTTTACATTGCCAAAAATAGAGCTACGTCTATGAAATTTATATCTTAACATACTTAATTTTATACACTATGTAATTTTAATAAAAAATAGGCAAAAATAATCAAGATCAGCGAGAAAATCGGCTAAAACTGAAACAACTCCCCGCGTTACAACTATCCTAGTACCGAGGTAAGTTAAAACAGAGTTTAAGGTGGGTTGTAACAGTTTCGTATTCTATAATATATTTTTTTAAATAAAAACGAAACTATTTTTAATATAGGAAACTTTATTTGGAAAAATACACCAAAAATAAATTTAGCTGCCGTAATCAACCGTTGGTATGTAATTATATTTATCAATAAAAATATATTGGTTAGGCCAATACATTTTTTCCGTTCCAATCACGTTCCGTTCAAAATCTATTCCGACAAACAATTATGATAAATACATTAAATCTCTTCTTCAGTACATTCTTCATTTGACTATCACGCATTAATTTCTTCTTTAGTAGAACATACGCTTAGAACACCCACAACGGAGGTGTTTGAACGAGTAGGTGTTCTGGACGTCAGGCAACTGTACGCTTGGGCACTTGTCGTTCACACACATAAAAATGGTGCGAGTAAATATAGTACAATCTATTAAAAAAAACAAGATAAAAAAAGAGACAACTATTCGTGCCACCTAAAATGACAACATTGTTTGGTCAGAGGAGTCACATGTACCATGCTCCCAAAATATACAACACTCTACATTTTGATTTAAAATTTAGTACAAATAATCAGAAATACAAATTATTTGTTGAAAAATGGCTTCTGGATTTGGGTCCCGAGAACTGCCTTGAGATGGTCACCCCACCAAAAAGTATTGTATTTTAACTCGGAATTGTTGTTGCATGTCTGCTATTTAAATTTTATGTTTATATACATACAGTGTTATTTATTATATTATATTTATTTATTATGTACTATAACATAATATTAAAATAATGTAAATGAATGCCTCGACACGGGTTATGCCCAGTGAGGTGTTCATATAGAAAAGAAAAAATGTAAAGTTTTATGTGAAATAAATAAATTTAAAAAAATTACATTTCTACCGGCTTCCAAAGGAGTTTTTAACAACTGTCTCAGTTAGCACATCAGATTTTATCTTACGTCTATAAATTTGTTCCACTTCTTTTGTCGGTCCGTGGTGTAGTATTTAGCATGTTTGCCTACCACGCCTACCACTACGAGCTCGATTCCCGATATGGTTGACATGAAATATTTATTTGAAAAAGAGTTTTTATATTAAAATATTTCATTTTACTTTTACTGACACCTTAAGCATAAAACTGATCATTTTATCTTCTTGTTACAAAAATCAATAAAGATACGATGCGATTGGTGTATCGATGCAGTGCCCTATGCACCATTTAGTGTGGAAAGGGAATAATCAATGATTTTTTTGGTGGAGTTTTGGACAATGGTTTAAGTACTTCCGAGGAGAATACATTGGAGGTTGTAGAGAGTGGACTAAAAACTTAGGATATAGAGCCAATAAGTTCCATATGATATTCAGGTTTTTCATTGGATTCATTGACGATATTGCTCGAAATAGGTGTATTAGTGGCAGATGTTGTCCTCTGCTCTTCGATGTCGGAAACGTTTCCAATATAAGAAACATCAACATATATATTTGGAGTAGCAGCTCTTATTTCCAGACATTCTGAAGCTTTTGTAACACCTAAAGCTTGCTCGGGCACAGGATCGGTCAAAACACGATCAGTAACTAGGCAGGAAATCGTTTTCTCCAAAAATACCTGTATGAAAAGGTTAAGTTCCTGTTGCAGCAAAATCAGCTCTGATATTTTTTACCGTGATCGCTACGTCAAATGCAGATTTTTTATCGACGAGATATCATAAAGAGACATGATTTTTCCAGAGTTTGAGCGCATCCAATCACCAGATATTGTGTGTTTTATTTTTTATAAATCGAAATTTATGAGACTCTGCCCCCCTTAGTGTCACCTTCTCATAGGCTAGTCCATAGATTTCTACGGTATCCTATCTGTCTTTCGTATATATTGATTGAGTATTCTGAAACAAGAACAATTAATATTTCGGTGTTCAAATTCACACCATAAAACATTGTTGTAATTAAATTAATAAAATAGGAGAGTTGAAATAAGGTGTTTCAACTCTTCTAGGCCCAACAAATCACTCCTTGTTCAGAATAATGGATCTTTGAAACTTGAAGCGAGCTACAAAAAACAATATCACGCTTCGAAACTTGAAAAGCCAGTGCATATTGGAAAAAATATCATATCAGCGTTTACGCTTTACGTATCGAAAGCTATCAAATTTCTGGCCAAAAATTAACTTTTGGTATTTTTATAGGTCCAGATGTCGTATACACACTAGCACTTCCTGTAGACTGCTGTTGCCAACTCCACCAAGTGGCACGTAGAAGAAACTATAAATTCGCGATATTGCCAGTTTGCTATCGATCATAGATTTTTCGAAATCACCATTGTTTCAACTCTCCCCTGTTACAACCCTCCTTGGTCTCCCCTACCATTGTATCATGGTGGCCGACCGTTTCATGCCAGTAAATTCAGTCCACAGACTTCAATCACACGGTTCGACGGGCCTCATCTGCTGGACCACTTCGTTAAATAAATTTTACACTAACTTACTACTAGACTAATAAATGAAAAACCGTTAACCAATTTTCAAATAATTTTTATCTTCGATGTGATATTATTTTTTTGTCGCGTAAATCCTTTTATCCGGTAAATCAAAACTCTCCTCTGAAAACGCTGCGTTAAAGCAACCGGTGACCCTAGTATTAAAAAAAAAGTTTTGATAAATTATTCATCTTCTTCTTCTTTTCCAAATCCGCTCCTAAATGAAGCATGTGAACATCGCCAGTTGCGTCCAGGAGACCCTATCGCCAGCCAGTACTTTCGCTTCCTTCCACGGCGATCTAGTGCCCCTTAGTTATGCCGAATAAAGTCGAAAGATCATCATCGACGGACTTCCATGACGGCGTGAGCCCGCAGGTTTAAAGAACAGGCAACTTGGGTTTAGGTTCTCCTGAGGCATGCGTAGCACGTGTCCAAGCAAGGTTCACCACCGCATCCTCAATACGCTCGTCATAGGAGCCTGCTGCGTCCGTTCTCGGACTTCAATGTTGTTATAAAATCGAACCACCTTTAGCACTTACTCTCAAAACTTTTTTTGGTGTTCTGTGCTTTAGTAAGGTGCCAAGATTCGCACCCATATAGGAGTACTGGCATTATACAAGAGTTAAAAGATCGGCATTTTGTTTTGATCGAGTATAGACTAAAGTTCCAGACAACACGCATTATATTAAAATTGCTCCAGAAATTCCTACGCGGGTTGCGAGCTATTTGTGCAATATTGTGTATTGTATTATTTAAAGCTGTCAACTTCCTCGGTCCTTTGACCATTATTATAGAGAGGCTGATCAGGGCCAGGACAGGATTTGTCGCACATATTATTACGGTATTAATATTAAGACCCAGACGAGTAGAATTTTCCTGCTATTTTAGTCTACAATTTCCTGAATTTTTTTTTTCTATTTTCAGAAAATTTACAGATTATTACCTATACTTAACTTCCTGGTACCACATTAATCTCAAACTCATTAGGTTTTTAAAAAAAAAAAACATTTACGTATTGCAAAACTGGTTTTATTTTTACTACTCGAGAAATCGATTTTTAGGAACATTTTTTCCTATACAGTGTTCAATTTCGTTAAGAATGTTTGAATTTCTATGGATTAAAAAATTTTGGTTTCTTTTGTAGGCAAACAATATCTGTTTTATAACATTTCATAATACTTGCCTACATTATTATTATTTATTTTCAGCAAAATAATATCCATATTTCCATGAAACCAGCTATCCGCTGAAAGTTCAATGAAGTCTATTGACTATCTTCCTAAAACATACATGATTTAACTAAGACTTGATAAAGATAAGAAACGTATTCTGTTTGCTGAACTAGAAGACAAATTTACATTATGTCAAAACATTTATTAGAAATATAAGTACATATTGCCACAATTTTAATCCAGTATATGAATAAATATTTTGATTAGCCCTTAAATTATGTTTCGTCTATGAATTCCATAAAATTTGATTTATTTATTTTAATACAAAAAATATAATTCTCTAAAATAAAAGTAGGAAAACATTCAAACTGTTTGACTTCAGCGTATTATATCTACAATAGTAATTTGTATTGGTAAATGTAATTCACAATAAAATTATTCATTTATTTTCTTTTCTCTTTATTAATGAATCCTATTTTCTTTCAAAACGTAGAAAAGAGCTTAACTAACTTTCAAACGACTGGGTTAAAAAACTCCCTCTGTAAACAGTGCTGTAACGTCATGTTATATTAAGCTAAAGACGAGATATTTTGAAATACTGATATATAAAAACAAAGATGTAACACATGTACATACTTACCGTATAGGAATATATTTTCCAAATTTTATAAAAAAAACATCTAATTAGAGTCTGCCATACAAAAATCTGACTTCTTTATTTAAAAAATAAAAGATATACCTGTGTCTTGGGTCTAAAAGGGCCAACGTCGAATTTCATTGTTTTCTTGCCAACATTTTGTATATTACATATTTTTAAAATAATATATACACACTCATATGTAGTAGTGTTTTTTTATTGAAAAAAAATATTTCAAACACCTCAAAGAGTTTATTAAAACGTCATAAAATAGTTTTTATATGACTCTGCCGAAATGTTGTGATTTACGACATTGGTATTTTTAAACTCAAGCCACAAATATATGGACGGTGTTTCTACCAAAAAATTCCGGCAAAAAAATATTGAGCGACATGTAGCGAACTTTACAGAACCCAATTAAAGTTTTTTTTTCATTGATAAAAAAATCTCACATTTACCCATTATATTAACGTGATTCCTACACAGAGATTTTTTATTAATTTAAAAAAACATATCTTTATTGGCTCTTCTGTAAGGATGGCTACATGTCGCTTATTAATTTTTGCCTTTCTACCGTTGATATTAAGTCTTGTATTCTACATAGACTTAACATACTCGTACAGTTAAAAAAGACGAAGAATCAAATTAAAGTTAGAGCAAGATTTAAGGTAAAATGTGATGCCTACCGGTAAAAAAAAAAATCGAACTGTTTTTAGTTATTGTGGTGTTTATATGCAGGGTGTTCTTTAAACCCTGTCACATCCGAAACCACGATGATCAGTATGAGCAAGAAGACATATAAGCATATTTAAAAAAATATTTAGAACGAAGAAAATTTTTTAAAAAGAAATACTTAAAAAAAACAAATGGTTGCTTACTTCTGCAGGGGAGAAGCGAGGGGGGCGCGGCCGTGCGGTTGACAGTGTATCAGGCTCCCCCCTCCCCCTCCTCGTTTCTCCCCTACAGAAGTAAGCAACCATTTGTTTTTTATTTATCTTTTATTTTTTAAGATTTTAGTCGTTCTAACAATTTTTTTTAATGTGCCAATATGTCTACTTGCTCATACTGATTATCGTGGTTTCGGATGTGACAGGGTTTAAAGAACACCTGTATATAAAATTAAAATCTTCGAATCGCATCTATGCGTTTATATTGCGCCGTTCCAAAGAGTTATATTATTATAGTCGACTAATTACACATAATATATTAAGGAAAATTGTCCATACAACAAAGTTGGCAAGAATGTACGGTTACAATCTGTAGGGCTTTAATGAAGTTCAAGGAACGAACAAAGGATTTCTTTGTGTATTTTCATGTAGGAAATAGCCAATAAAGCTTGTTACGGCACTTGTTAAGTTAATAACGTGTCATTTAGTGAGAAAGTTGTGACGGTAAATAAATAAAGGTTATTCGAGTGTAGTAAATCTAGAGTTATAATATGAAGTGGCGTGTTAATGAAATGTCGAAGCTTAGTGAACTTTACTGAACGGATTATGGAAGCAATCAGCGTCATATGAAACAGAAAACATCGATGTTTTATTATCTTCGTATGTGATTATTTTTTATTAACTACTCCCATAAGTACTCCCATATTAGAGATGACAAAACATATTGTGTTAATTTTTATTTGTTTAGTAAAAATGCCATCAAAATATTGCTCGAACGCCCACACAACAAACATAATATTTGTAGCTACGTAATTATAGTTCTTTTTATTTCGGTGTTATGTTGTTGGTATAAACAATTTATTAATTTATAATAATTAGATACCTACCTTTTGATGCTCCTTAAAATTAAATACACAATTATTATTTCTGATATTATTTTATTAACGAGAAAAACTTCAAATCTTTTTATTAATCAGTAAATCCAAAATCGGGTTGCTTTAACGTTAGGTAATTTGATTATTCGCCTTTTTATCTCTTTCCTTTGATCTCTCGGGCGAATGTGTGGTAAAACCGTGTACGATAGATGCACAAATGTCGAGATCCGTACATTATGTAAGGCTGAGATAAGCATTATCTACAAAATCAAGAAAGGAGCTCTGCGCTGGTTTGGACATGTAGAGCGAATGGACAGCGAAAGAACGGCTAAGAATATTTACAATGCGAATGTTGATGGATGCAGAAATAGAGGAAGACCGAGAAAGACATGGCATAACCAAATTCAAAAAATACTTGAAGATGGACATGTCAAAAGTTGGAATAATCGGCGCGCGTGCATGAGAAGATGTATGAATGTAGAGGAAGCGAGAGCTGTATGCAAAGATATAGTGATGTGGCGTTCTATTGTCTCTACCTACCCTTACGGGGAAACGGCGTGATGGTTTGTTTGTTTGTTTTGTTTATTTATTAATAGTGCATTTTTTATTTAGTGGCTTTATTTTTCACGATCGCTGATTAAAAAATATTTATTTATTGAAATAATTAAGAAATAACGTAAAATTATTTTGCGAAGCTACGATCACACGAGAAGAGGACGCGGACGGTAACAAACGAGACATACTTAGTAATATTCATTATTCAACAGTATTATAATATATTATTATGATTATTGAAAGAAACAAGATGACAGTTACGAAGCCGGGTAGCGAGAAGCGAGTAGCGAGTAGCGAGTAGCGAGTAGCGAGTAGCGACTTGGTGCAGTGCAGTGGCGGCGGCGCGACGCGGCGGTGTGAACACTCGAGCAGTGACCACATTACAATACTATAGTAGCAGGTAGCAGGTAGCAAGTAGCAGGTAGCACCAGCGCCAGCGTTGTGAGCTTCATATCAATTTTGTAATATTTACGCTGATGACTATCTTAAAAATAAAATAAAACAAAACATTTGCAAATATCACATAATTTCAACAATTTCATGTCGCTGTAACAATATTGTTTGTAAAGTTACTAGAAATTTGTGTATTATTCTGTGTGAACATAGTTTTTAGTCATTATTTGTGTCTCCTTGTTTTCATTTTTATTTTTGTTTATTCAATTGTTGGTAATTTTTTTAATTTAATAAAAATACAGAGGCATTGAGGGGATCCGAGGGTTAGGGACGATGTATTGGCCTTAGGCCATACGTCTTTCATCCCCCTCATTACTCTGCATAGAGTTTGTATTCCTTAGGACTAATTTAGTTAACTTTTCTCTATGCCTACCTCGGTACTGTATTATAAAAATGGTTTTCAGCTGCTTCACTGATGGCAGCTATGGACCACACGGCAGATCCATGTAAGGATTTCTTCCAGTTTGCATGCGGGACGTGGAACAAAAAGCACGTAATTCCAGAAGACAAGGCTTCTATCAGTACCTTCGAGGTCCTGGCAGACCAACTGCAGGTCATCCTCAAGGAGGTGCTGGAGGAACCTGTCAACGAGCACGATAGTGACGCTACGACCAAAGCTAAGGTCTTCTATAGATCGTGCATGGATATACGTAAGTTAATAACGTACATATTATAAACCAATTATATTTACTTTCAATTCAATTCGTCATTTGAAAAAGCTTTTATTTTACTGTTTTGAGTAAAAAACACCAATTTCAGGTCTCTGGACATAAAATTCTATGCATAACTCGAAGAGTTTTATTTAATGTTCGTTTTTCCCACTTCACTGCCGTAAAACTTCCTTGTTATAAAGTTTTTAAATCGTATTTATATTTTACAATTTTTTTATAGAAGCAGATAAGTAGTCTAGAGGAGGAGGTTTATTAATTTGTATAACTAAAAATATGAAATCCTCTATTATTCCCTGTAAAAATGTAAGTGTTGAACAGTAATTTTTTAAAGTTGAAATTCAGGGTGTCAAGTTGATTGTTGGAAGTGTATATATCCTCCCCAATTCTGATTCTTTTCATTACAATATTGTGAAGATGTTGAAAGCATTTATAGAAGATTTCTTAAGTACCAAATGTTATTAGTGGGCGACTATAATCTTCCGAGTAACTGACTAAACGTAGTTGATACAAATGTGGCTGGTGTGTTAACTATGAACTCGAGTTTAGTTAGAGACATGGCCGTTTACCTGGGTCTATCACAATGTAACTACTCGTAAGTCTTTAACTACTGGAGTATTTTGATACATGGAAATATAGCCACATTACACCTATATTTAAAAGGGGCGTAAATATGAAATATCTAACTACAGACCATTTTGTTTTTAGTCTTTCCTCCCTAAGTTGTTTGAAAAACTTGTGCTTGATAAAGTAATTTTACCTTTAAAAAAAATAATGGCTCCTGAGCAATATGGGTTTGTTACTGGTCGTTCACTGTCACCAATCTTATTCTGTACGAGAATTATATTGCTAGTGCACTTCATAAGATACACCAAGTCGACGCTATATACATCGACTTCAGCAAAGCCTTTGACAAGGTTTTGCCACTAACTTATTGCAGAAACTCGTTCGACTGGGAATACGTGATGAACTCTTAAAATGGTGGAAAAGTGGCAGTTAAAATTAATTCCCATCTATCATCTCCTACAGTTTTTTAGCAACAAGCGGCGTACCCCAAGAATCGCACTTAGGACCTATTATATTTTTAATCTATATAAATTATGTTGTTGAAACTTTAAGTGATTTAAAATATTTACTTTTTGCTAATGACCTCAAACTTTATAGAGTTGTAAATAATACTGATGATTGCAATACCCTGAAGATGAATCTCAACAAAATTCACGAGTGGTGCAATAAAAATAATCTGTTTCTCAATATAAATAAATGCCAAGTTATTTCCTTTTCTAAAAGTAAGAAACCTTTAATTTTAACTATTTGTTCAACCACGCAATAATAGAAAAGTTGATTTCATTAGGGATCTTGGCGTAATTTTTTATGATAAACTTACATTTATCAAATATACAAGATCTATTTACAAGATCTCAAATGAAGCGCTAAGTACGTTGGGATTTATTTGCAAGGTTACTAGCAAATTAAAAAATATCCCACCAATCAAGTCACTTTATTGCTCCCTAGTTAGAAGTCGTTAAGAATATATTTGTCTGGTCGCCCCATTATCGTGTACATTCTGATTCACCCGAGCGCGTTCAGAAGAAATTCCTAAAATATATTAATTTCAAACAACATATTCCAGCTGCTTTATTTAATTATAATCAATTGTTATCTTCCGCAAATCTTTTAAAACTTTCCGATAGAAGAATCCTAACCGACCTAATATTACTTTATAAAGTGATCAATTCATTCATTGACTGTCCAGATTTGCTGGAGTTGGTGTGTTTCCGTTTACCTGGTCGACATTCTCACCACAGATCTCCCTTTTGTTCTGCAAGTTCTAGAACCAACTATCACATGCACTCGCCTAGCCCTAGGCTCCACAGATGTCGTAATCAGTATGAGGATAAGGCTGATATATTTGGTTCTGGACTTTATAGTTATAAAACGAGTCTGATTTCTTTTTTTCTCTCGCAATATAATTCTTAAACTTTTCTTTGTTTATAAATGTTTTTCTTTTTTGCTTTTTCATATTTATGTAAATATTTCGTTAATATTTTTGGTTACTTATGTGTATTTACCTACTTGTTACTACTGTTATAGTTGTGCAATTTGATCATTTTTTGTTATGTATTTATATATGTGTATATATAAATGTACAAATGTAATGATTTTTTTTCGTATTTATTTTCAATACATATGTAATAGGCAATTTATGCCGTTTATGTAAAAATAAATCAATATAAATTCTGCGTTGGTATACATAATTATGTTTATAGAAAGTGTCAAAAAAAATAAAATATTTACGTAATATAATAAGGATGAATTTGTATATTTTTTATTTGTGTTTATCAAAATTGTAATTAAATTGAAGGAATTTTTTATCTGTAGTATCGCTGAATAATGAAACATTTACTATTATTTAGTTTATTACTGCAAGTAGTCTCGTTGATTTTTTATGTAAATACAGGCGTTTAGCGTGCACGGTCCGTTCATATAACGGATGGAACTATTAGTTCCTTAAATTCTACCGCAATAATATTTTTTAAATCGTAATGATGTTAATAAAAAAATGTAAAATAGTTTATTATGAACAAATAATAATGTTATTTTTTTCATTAAATCCAACGATCTGTGACGGAATCGACAAACAATCGAATCGAATTGAATTTCTAAATGTAACGAGAGCCCCCCTAATACGCAACCACTCCTTGCTGCGGGCAAGAGCCACGGATTATAATATATATATATATATATATATATATATATATATATAAATAAAACCTTTTATTTTTTTTATTTATAAATTTTATGAAAGGTACATTTTTTTTAAAAATCTATACATATCTACTTTTACATATCTAGTAAATGTTATCACTGTAACTCTCCAAAAAAATAAACTAACATATATAGTATACTAGTATACGCAAGAGCTAACTGCGCTTGTGGTCTGAAAATCTCAGAGCATAGCGCAGTTCTTGAAATAAGCAGCGAATTCATACAGTTCCATAGAGGTGGGGCCTTAATATTAAAATTCTAATCCCGCGCCTGCGCAGTTAAAATTTTTAATGATCTCTGGAACCAATTTAAAAAAACCGATCCAAATCATTCTCTCGTTATGCTGTACTATGTTTTAACAAATTAAGGATTATAATCGTTTGACCCAACCGATTTTGACTATAAACACTAAATATAACTCTACCGCGGTATCATAAGAGCACAAAATCGCTTAAATTCAATAGTTTGCTATTTTTTGTGCTTAATCTTATTCGAAAAAAAATACATAATGTTTCAGTTAACCGATAACAAATTAGATTTGTCAGTTTGTTTTGTGCCTAATACATATTAAAATAATCCGAATACGCTATTAGTGAGAGTAAAAATCTATTTTTATTCAATATGGAAGTCGTGGCAAATACATTTTTAAAAATCCAAATAATGTGTCCATAAGTCCAATGGATTTGGGACTTGTGAGTCAATAAATTAATAATGCTAATAAATCTATTTTTTGTGAATGAAAAAAGTAAAAGAGAAACAAATATGTATTTTATACGTAAAATAAAATATTAACGTTTTTATGATTTACCCAAACATTACAATTTTGAGGGTCATTTTCTATGAGTTGTGATGCATGGTATACTGGACTTGAATGTATTTATTTATTTATTTATTATGTACTTTTTAGACCTGTATGTATATATTGCTTCCCTAACTGAAAATTTCACTACACGCCCCTGGCGTATAAGTATTTAAAAAAAATAATAAGTAAATCAATGGAGGTAAGCAATGGGCAAACGTGAGGGTAATACGTATAAAGTATAGTGCCTTTACAGACCAGATGAGCAAGCTGGGAGACCGCAAGCTGCGGGAGGTACTGGCGGCTCTGGGAGGGTGGCCGGTGGCCACAGCGGGGTGGAGGGTGCCAGCCCTGTCCGTGGAGCAGCTGCTGGGGCGAGTGCGACGTGACCACAACGAGGGCGTGCTACTGGAGATGTGGGTGGGCCCCGACGACAAGAACTCCTCCGTGAACATCATCCAGGTGCGGACAAAGTAAGAAGTGCTCACTCGTTCCCGACCCGGATGCTGAACGACAAATCATTTCAGGTATCCAAAGGAACGATTGGTAGGTTCCACGACTTCAATTCTCTAAGTGGGAACTCCATTAGACAAATAAATGTCAAGCAATCGCATGAACCTAAATTGCTATTTCTGGCTTTCTCTGGAACTCTAGTTTAAATTGCGTCAAATGCAAGGTAAATTTTTGTACATAATTATAATGGTATGCTCAAATATTACGGAAAGGCTAACATGGATCAACGGTAAGTAAATAAAATAGTATTATGATAAGCAAAAAACGGTGCTGAAGGAGGGGTAAGAAACCTTTTGCTATTCATCAAAAAATATCCAACATATATGGTGATAATGATGTGGCATAAAGAATAAACAAGGGACTGCTATATATATACAATTTTCCCAAAACAAAGTATGTCCGCACGTAAACATGTTTGTTCCGGCTGTATGTATAGGTACATGTCAACAGTGTTCGAAGGCTCAAAGCACTTTCCACAATTAATTATGGAAAAAGGGGTTTAATTATTTTTAATGTATTGTAAACCAATCGTTTGGGTCTTACGCACATTCTGGCAAAAGAATGTTGATAGACGTTTGCAGTTAAAAAAGACATCGATTTTTTTGGTAAGAAAATTTAGTACGAACAAAAAATAGAACATGTTAAACTGAACTGAATTAACTGAATTATTTGGCTACTGATATTAAATGCTCAAAATTAATTTGATATTGAATATTCGTTATATTATCCAATGTGTAAAATTGACGTGAAGAAATGATTGTTTTTGTTTTTTACAACCCCTTTCACGACATAAAATGAAACAAAAACATACTCATAACAGAACATTATGAAACACATTGTTCATTGTTTGTCTATAGTCTGTACTGATTGTTGATATTTTAAGCTCCGACTACACCATCTTAAGTTTTACAATATGTTTGGCTTTTCAGATTGACCAGATGTCTCTCACGTTGCCCTCGAGAGACTATTACTTGAAGGCCAACTCACAAGGGGATATGGAGGCGTATCACCGCCTCATGACACGTATTGCAGTACTCCTGGGTGCTAACGCCACTACAGCATCGGACGAGTTACAAAAAGTAGTTGACTTCGAAAGAAAATTAGCTAACGTAAGTGTGAAACATTCATTTAAAAATAAAATGACAAAAAAAACAATATGGCTAATTGCGGCCTCCGACGCTTGACTCACTCACGGAAGGTTTCAGTTTCGATTTCCGGTGAGAACACAAAAAATCAATGTGATTTTTCTCAAGCCTGGGTGTTTAGTGATGTAATTCACCACTCTAATTGGGTCTCCTGGTCTTTTGTGGTGCAAAAATAAAATGGATAAATAAATAATACAGTCACAAGATTTATCGTGAAACTGCTGCTTTTATGTCAAATAAAAAATAAACTATGCACCGAGTATGCTTAGTAACAATACTTCAAAGAGTAAAAAATGTGCATGCATATTTACGAATTATTTTTTCCACTAAAATACCGGTATTAACTTGTGATGCAAATAATATTTATGTATGTTTCCGACGTGTGAAACTAACCAGCCAGGGGTAGCGCAAATATTTTCGGTTATCAACTGCTTTTTATTTTGCCAAACAAAATACTGCGAATTGCTTTAGAGTGAATAGCTTTGACCTAACCTAACCTTAACCTAATACGTCACCTAACCCTACTTTTTACTATAATTAGTTACATCATCATCACTATTCAAAAGAATCTGTACCTAAAGGTGCATAGGACATATTGGTAGTGTCGTGGAATCACTGATCAGAGATCAGAGGTTCAAACACAACTCTACCATAACTAGATTCCCATTTTGTAAGAGTAAGTTATTTACAACTCGTTAAAAAAGGCTCCTAAATTAAATGTTTCGAAATATCACAAGAACGCAGATATTTCTTTATAGAAATGAAATGAGAAGTGGGTAATACATGATAAACATAATAAGCTCATTATGTTTGTGTTATTAGGTATCGGTGTCCGAAGCAGACCGGCACGACACGAGCTCCATATACCAGCAGATGAGGCTGGAAGAGCTGCAGAAGGCCATCCCACAACTGGACTGGGAGGCGTACCTGAAGGCCATCCTGGATGTGCCCATCACGAGCAAGGAGCCCGTGGTCAGCTACGCTATGCCTTACCTCACGGGGATGGGAAAGATTCTCTCCGAAACAGACATTCGGTCAGTTGGTCACAGTCTAGTTCATTTCCAATGTCACTCTAATTATGTATTAATGGGAGTGTTTAGTAAGTCAGTGTCCAGAATAGAACTCGAATTCTGGACGATTTGATAGCTAATCTGATTAAAAATCCTGAAGAAGGGATTTCAAGTGATATTTTAAAACTATTTAAAAAAAGAAAACATTTTTGAAGTTTTTTTTTTTAATGTATTGAAAGTAATTAAAATAAAAAGTATAGAAAATAATGATACTTATTAAAGTATTAAAAATAATATAAAATAAATAAATATTGTAAAAGTAACTTGTCTTACTAAAATAAAACTGCTACTGCCATCTATCATTAGACAAGGAATTAATATTTCTAAATCTGGTATTCAAACCAAAGTTGACAAAAATACTTTTCGAAAATGAAATTGGATTGAATATTTTTATCATAATTTTGTTATTAGAATTATAAGAATAAACGATTTTAACTCATAAAAACACCATAATACTTATTTACATCTGTCAATTTCAATAATCAGGAATAAGCTTGACTTGTTGCTTAATTCGTTGAATTTTTTAGAACAGGAACGTTTTAAAATATTAGTTATGACTGTAATTGTTATAGTATCACTATTCACTTTATCAAACCAATGATCAACCAAGCCTTCCTAATGTTTCAGTACAGTGCACAACTATGTGATGTGGCGCCTCGTGTATGCCATAATTCCTCACATGATAGACGAGTACAACCGCGCCAGTGTGGATTTCCGCCGCATCCTCCAGGGCATCCTCAGTGAGCGCCATCGTTGGTCTATGTGCGTGGAGTGGACGAACAAGAAGTTCGGGATGGCCGTATCGGCTCTCTTCATACGGGACAACTTCAACCACGAGAGTAAGGCTAGTACTTGATAATACTCCACTCGATACCTAAATGCAAAACTTACTACCAGTTGGCCTCAACTGTGAGTAATCCGCAAACATGTGGAACTGAGATAATCGCACTCAAAGTTTAGCCATGTACATTATGCATAGTCCTGTATACAAACTGGTAATGGTGTGCCATTTATTAATGGATGGAAAAAGTGGGTCCGATTACTTCTAATTTATAAAACATATGGACCCTTTCCAATGTTTAAGTCAATGTATACCCATTTGTTCAATTATATGCTACCTTTTCTTAAACACAAAAGTAATCAAATAAAAAAATAATTACGCCTTTTCCCCGTAGAGGTAGGCGGAGAGGATAGAACCCCACATCACTCTGTCTTTGCATACATACCTCGCTTCCTCTACATTCATACATCTTCTCATGCACACACACTGATTATTCCTACTCTTGACATGTCCATTTTCAAGTATTTGATGAACTTGATTGTTTTTTCAGTCTTCCTCGTTTTCTGCATCCATCAACATTCACATCGTGGAATTTTTTAGCCATTATTTCACTATCTATTCACTCTCCATGTCCAAACCGACGCAGCACCCCTTTCTTGATTCTGTCGATAATGCTTGTCTCAGCCTCACATAGTTCATGAATCTCGATATTTGTGCACTTATCATGAATCGTTTGACCACACATTCGCCTGAGATATCGCGTTTCGACAGCATTCAACCTGATTACATAATTATTTTTCCAATGAGGAAGTTCAGTAGTTTTTTTTATTTTTTTTATTTGTTAATAGACTGTTAAACTAAGTCAAAATTGGTCCAGAAGCGACAAGCAGACCGGAAATCTTCCATAGCTCTCAGATTATAGGTTGATTCACATGAACCAGTGACGTCATTTAAAGTAGTGCGGTTTTATCAAAATATTTTTTATTATTTTTTCTGTACATTTTCAAGAAACTTTGTTTTACAATTTAATGCTCTAATTTTTACCCCGCGTAAGAAAACATTTTTTGCATCCAATTTCCCGTAGGGCTGAAGTTCCTCATTGCAAACTTAGCTTCCATACATTAGGGTTTGCACTAGAAATACATTGTTTTAAAATTCATTAGTTTTATGCAATTCAATCCTTAGTTTGGACATTGGCTACACATATACCCTATAATTTGTAATATTTAGTATTATGCATTATTGTTAGTTACGACAAAATTTGCGATAAGTCACTTCTTACAAAAACTGTTTCAAAGTTCAAAAATTATTTTACACTCTTTAGTATAAAATAACAAAGTCCATTAAAATCAACCATATATTTTGAAATAGTCACTTTACATTATAACCGGACAAAAAATGCAAACCAATAAATGAAATAAAATTGTAAAAACTTGTATTTACATGCATTTTATAAGTTTTTTTTTTGTATATCTCAAATACAGGAAGTTGCCTTGCAAATGATTCACACCATTAGAGAAGCCTTCAATGAACTGTTAGCGCACAATCACTGGATGGACGATGAAACAAGAACAGTGGCTAAAGATAAGGCCAATGCTATGAACGAACGCATTGGGTACCCCGATCTTCTCAAACAACCGGATGAGTTGAGTAAGGAGTATACGATGGTATGACTATTTTATTGAGATATTTTAAAAAACATCCGTCCTTAAGAAATATTTTTAAAGATGTATTGTGTTGTTGCAGCTCAATATAACAGAAGATGACTTTATTTTGAACGTTCTACATGTACTGAAACATGAAGCATATCGTAATCTCCAACTTTTACGTCAACCTGTAAATAAGGATAAGTGGACTACGGAACCCGCAATAGTCAATGCATTTTACAATCCCAATCGCAATGATATTGGTAAGTTGAAATTGAAAAAAAAAGAGTTATAACTTATACCACAGTTACCCCGTAGTATTATTGATCTAGTAGATTATATTTTTTACACGGATGTGGACACAGAAAGCATATATCAAGTTGACGTTTTGAAATATAAATTTCGAAAATAAATAAAAAATCTAATTATCCAGCAATTCTTAATAAAATAGAAAAACAAAATAAAATTAACTAACATTTATTTTGTACTTAAACATATTTTTTTTAATGTTTGATTTATTCTATGATGTCTTTATAAAATTGAGGAAGTTTAGTGCTACGGGAAATTCGATGTAAAAAAAATGTAGTCTTACACGCAGTAAAAATGAAAGCATTTAATTGTACGATGAAGTTTCTCAAAAATATATGGAAAAATGAACTACTTAGAGCTACGTCACAAGCTCTTCCGAATCAACTAATGACAGATTTCCAGTTTCCGGAAGCCAACTTACCAGTCAGCAGAAATTACCGACAAGACCTTGTGAAGTCACAGGCGGAGTAATTACAAAACTTTTAAGTAATAAGTAATTGTTTGATAGTCTATTAACAAATAAGAAAATGTATAAAAACCACTGAATTCTCACATCTGTTCTGTAATGTTGATAGTTTAATGAATGTTATTATTGCATTATAGTGATTCCGGCAGGAATACTTCAACCGTTGTTTTATAGTCAGCATTTTCCCAAATCCTTGAACTACGGAGGCATTGGAGTTGTTATTGGTCATGAGATTACACATGGATTCGATGACAAAGGTAATTATAAATCAAGATAATTTTTCTGTTTATAATATAATTATATAATTAATTATAGTAGATATATTTATTTTTAAACAGTTGTCAAAAGGAAAATTGACAGAAGAGGTTGCGTATTAGAAAATTATTTAGAAAACATATTATGTAATGTGGTCATGCAATTACAGGGAGACAGTTTGACAAAGACGGCAACATGATGCAATGGTGGAATAATGCTACTGTGAAGGCATTCAGAGAAAGGGCTCAGTGCATAATTGATCAATACTCTAAATACAGAATAGACGAAATTGGCATGAACATAAACGGGAGGATGACGCAAGGAGAGAATATTGCTGACAATGGTGGGCTCAAGCAATCTTTCAGGGTAAATAGGGAGATTATTAATGAATATATATTTATACATGTATGTATATACATTATGAATGTATTGATATTTAGAAATATTAGAGCGTAATTATCCTTTAGATAACATTTTATGGCAAATGAAATTGAAATTCTAAAAAACGTTGATTTGATAGGCTTACCGGAAATGGGTCGCCAAACATGGTGCTGAAGCGGACCTCCCGGGATTCAATCTCACTCACGATCAGTTGTTCTTCTTGAACTACGCTCAGATCTGGTGTGGGTCCATGAGACCCGAGGATGCTCTCAACAAAGTCCGTTCTTCTGTTCATGCTCCAGGTCTGTTACTAATTCAATATGGTTCTCCATGCAGAGTCCAAATATTGTCCTACTGACTAATCTATGGATTATTTCAGGTCCAATAAGAGTTTTGGGACCACTGTCTAACTCTTGGGATTTTGCGGAGGCTTACAGTTGTCCACTGGGATCGCCGATGAACCCAGTAAAAAAGTGCGATGTGTGGTAACAGGAAGAAGAAATGCCCATGGAACTACACGGCGGTGGTGGTGATTCACCAGTTGCTTACTTCATACAGTGATATATACAGGACTCAAGTGGCGTAACGAGCCGTTTCAGCGGTTAAAGGGGTGGATATTCTCCAAATATTTCTCAGAACTACAAATATATCTAAATCTCTGTTATTCGATAGTATAATTTCTACCATTTGTTGGTAGTGGTAGAAGCACATATAAAACTATTTCTCTCCACTATTTGATAACAGCTCGAAGGGAGAACTTGAGGCTAATTACATCTCACTTGTATTTTGTAAATTATTACTAGCAAATGTATTTATTTTTCAATCTAGTTTAAAAAATGTTTGGGATAAAAAAATCTAAATATTTATTGGATAATATTTTCTAATGTTAATTATTCGTATATCAATTTAAGATAAATGGTAACAATTTTAAATGTAAAATATTTGAATGGCATATAATGTATAAAAAATGCTGGGGGACAAAATTCAATTTTAACACGTTTTTAGTAAAATTTTTGCAAATAAAGTAGGACACAAATCATGTATTTGAATTTTTTATTAAATGCATTAACAATGTGCCATTCTTGTAGTCCAATTATTTTAAAGTGCAGAGAACACTCGTCAAATATGAAGAGATCAACTTACTAAATACAATGTCCCCTAAATGTCAGGAAGGTGGATGTGTGCTGATTGTGTACTTAAATTAATTATTTCAATGTTAAGATTTTATAATACAATAATATTGTTATCTTCCAAAAACCAAATATTATACCGATTAATTATTATAAACTCAAATAGATAGTTACAATTATTACTAATCTTTTATACTAAGCATACAAATTTATAAAATATGACATGATTCCATTTTGATTGAAATTAATCCACAATGTTAAGATTGAAACAATGATCAAATGTTTTAGATAAATACAATTTCAAATGTGAATGGGTTTATTTCTCTGTATTGTAAACATTATAAAATAAATAATTATTTCCCATATTATGCTCTCATTCCGTTAGAAAAATTGTTTCATTTAAAAGCCATACCAACATATTATGATGTGCCTGTATTGCAATCTACAATATAATCCACAAAAATGTAGTCTGTAAAATTATGTTCAAGATGGCAATACCAAATCATAAGTGGCCTGTTTTATGATTGGTCGTGAAATTTTATTCAGTATTTAGTTGTAGTTTTCAAAATGTTAACACAAGAGAAAAGCCACAATTAGCCTTAAACTAATTTCTTTTCCTTTTTGACAGACTGTATAAATCGTCAGGTTTCTGGCACAAGTTGGTAATTACAAATCTTCGAAAAATGAGTATTTATAAAGAATTAAATAATCTTTCTATAAAAAGCAAAAAAAAAAGTTTCATTTTATAAACACAAAAAACAATATTTTATAGTATCAAACTTACGCTTTTATTTAAATTGTTTATTTGGGACGAGCTTTTAATTTTAAAAGTGCAATATCTCTCAAGTAGAGAAATGTAATTCTTAACTTGTGCCAGAAACCTGATGAAATATAACCATCAATACTTTCTGCTTTTTGAAAATGTTTTTATACATCTTCCATATTATGGTGAATAGAGTAATAACTTGATATTATAACTTCTTTTATTTTAATTATTGCTATGGTAAAAATAAAACTAAAAGTTTTTTTTTATATACTATACCAACAAATAATATGCTTGCTGTATACGTTCTACGGATTTTGTCATTCACTTTTATTTGGATTTTTGAATACATCTATTCTGTACCTACTTAACACATTTGTAATGTTCAAATTTAAGCTAAACTTTGCAGCTTCTTAACTTTTAGTGTTTCCGATAAGACAAGAACAGGATATTTAAATAATTATATTATAATCTTTAACAAAATGTAACTCATGTATTAACTTCTTGATTTTTTAGGTATGAAACACCGATTGAATTAAATAATATAGAAGAATTATAGAAGACTATAATCTATGATGTTGTAATATATAAATTTTTCGACTATTTAAGCATAATTGGTTTTTCCGATTAAATTCACTAATTGCCTTGTATTTTACAGAGTTAAAGTATTTTTTGTTGATGTATTCGATTAAATAATAAATGCATTTCATTAAACATTTCATTTTTGTTTACGTTGTAAGAAAACATACGATTACATTGTTCTTTGATCAAAATTTGACAATTCTGCGCTTGATTGTAAAAGATATTACATCATCATGAACACAGGGGTACTTACAGCATGTAATCGTTTTCGTATTTTATTTATTTTGAAATATTTAAAAAATCATATTGTCAAAGGCAAAATTAAAGCAGAATATGACTTTCTTTGGATGCCCAGTGTCTATTTTCTGAAGACAAGTCAAAACAGCGGATCAGATGGAAATAAAGGTAAGGGGATAATAAAAACGGTTCGTAAGTTTCATATTATGTTTTATGTATAAAAAATTATGAGAATTTCTACAGAAATCGTTCAGTAGTATAGTAGTAATATGTTTTCATATACAATCATATTTATATATTAAAAAAAAGTAAATTAGTAAAATTTGTACATATTGCACTCTCCAAATATTAAAATGTCTATGTATTTAAAAGGTAAACTGACAATTCATTATTAAAATTAAATTAATCAATTAAAATGATTTAACACAAAAAACCCAACGGAGAAAGGACAATCGATGTCAGCGACGCTAAAAGTAATAAGCGGATTTATTTCCAATAAAGTAAGTAGCTGACATTCCATCGGAACTCTTCTTCTCTTTTAGAAAAAGTTTTATGTACAAAGTGAAGAATAATGTTAACAGAAGGGTATAATTTAATAAACTCAATCTGAAAGTGGAAAACATTAATGCGGAGTAATAAATAATAAATTGGCGACTATTTCAAATAAATACATCTACATATATTACATTCTCTTCTAGTACGTGAATAGCCACTGACACCCATTTTCTTGTGGATTTTTAAGGGTAAAGAAATATCATTAAAAATAAACAGTATTTTGCTTCCATATAGTTCATACGATAATACCTTTTAATAGACAATGCTAAATAACTATGGTGTCAGCGAGACAACATTCCAATGTTTTTACACAATGCTCTTATTATAATCAAAACTTCAAATTTAACTTTCTTACGATTTAAAAGGTAGGAATATTTAAATAATTTACATGGGTCATAAATTTGCATAAATTAGAATATTTTTGAGAAAATATATACATTACAAATAAAGCTGCATTTCGCAAGGACCTAAATAAGAATTGAAAAGCTGTTCCAGTGCATATTCTGTATTACATTTGTATTCCTCCTTGAGTTTACTCTTCACAACTTTCATAGATATGCAATTATTTTGTCCCCATAGAAAGCACACAAAACAATCAAGCATTATTAATATCAACAATGATTTCACCTTATCGCTATTAGTACTCAAATTAGCGCACGTTTACGCTATCTTATGTAAACTTTTATGTTCATTAGAAATGCTACTCATTTTCTTATACAGAACACATAATATTGGAAAGGTGTACACCTTAAAAATTATTTCTTGCGGTATATCCATATCAACATTTTACCTGCATGACACAAATAATGGTCGAGCTAAGCTAATAAGGTTGTCTGGTTTGGCAGTTTTGGTGAAATTCATTGAACATTCACCGTGTTTGCTATGCTTCTGCGACTCGGATTGTCAACATCAAAATATTGAGAATGATCAAAAGACCACATTTTACAACAACTGCCACATTCTAGTTAGTTTATTTATAATAATGTATACCAAATTGATTCATTTCTAAACTATGATCTACCATAGAGGCAAAAAGTGCCCTCAGGTAACGATCAACATTAACAAGCTTACAAAGAGATTTTGGCAGTGACATGTAGACAATATCCTTAACCAATTGTTTGTGCAGCTAAAGATACATTAGGAGGCGATTCTCAAAGAAATAGGCGCGCATTGTGCCATGCAGACGCTTCTGCCGGGGTATTGACAGTTGATATAGACACATACAAACAGGTGACATATTATAAAACGCTTTTAATTCTAAGTATCTCATGTAAATGTCGTAAATTTATTCTGAATACACAATTGCTAAAATGCATCCACTGTTTGTTGAACAATTTGAAAAATGTTTCTATGATTACAAAACAGCACTGATTAAGTGTTCTAAATTATTGCTTGAAGTGCATTGACCCACATAAACTGTAAAACCTCCGCAACTGTTGAATTCTTATTGTTTTGATGAATTTAGCAATGGAATATTCAAAGACTACAATATATCTTACGAGACACCTTTTAAAAGTCAATTAATTTTACTTTTTTTTTCTTTACTAGGTGATGGTACAAAATGATTGAACACACAAAGCATTCTTACATATTATTAGGTACAATAATTGAGATGACAACCTATGCGTACTATTATGTAATTTTAAGATTTTCGATGATAGATGAGTAACAAATCGCAAAGAAAACATTTATCGACACTTGTAGGCTTTAAATACTAATTGTTTTATTCAGTAAACACCTTACAAATATTTACAAAGTCTTAAAAATTTTCTCTCCATTTCAAATGAGCTATTTTTCAAAATTCATACAGCATTATTTCAAACCAAAGTCCATTTAATGAAATTGTGGATAGTAATAAAAAATGTAAAAGTTTTTCTTTAATCTATAAAAAATTCATAATTTAGGTTGTTGATAAATATTTAGACATTCAATCCGTCATCATTGGATAAATAATTATTAGAAAAAATTTCAACATAAATCTTAAAAAAGAAAATATTATGCTTAGTACCTATGTGCGCACATACGCACAAAGGGGTTTGCCATTGATGCATTTATAAATAAAATGACTTGATATTTTATTAAAAACATTTTGGTTGATATAAAGTTGGTACTATATGATTTCAGTAAGTACAAATATGATTAAATACTAACTTTTAACAAAACCTTCGCAGTGTGGAATGCTACCTTAAACTAACATATCTCAGAAGAGACGACAACTCCGATAATGCTGCCGAACAACGATTTACACTTTCACAAAAAATAAAGATGAATAGGAGGAACTGCGTCATGTTTCGATATACCAACATTTAAAGCCTCAAGTGTTTCATTAAGTGTCCAGTGAAAGGTTACTGGTACAATATTAAAGTACTTACATATATGGAAATAACAGAAAAGGAAATATAATATGATACAAATTTGTAGGTGCAGAGTGCTAGAGGTTACAAGGAATACATAACAAATGATAAAGCTACAACACTGCAATATTTATTTGTGAAAAATAAAATGTGATATCTTTTCTCTATATTCCAAGGTACATGGCACAGGTACCCCAGTTTAAGGCATTTTTATGGCGCTAAATATCTTTATCACTCCCAATTGACAACGAGCGAGACTTTCTAGTTACCCTATTTCTGGTAACGATTTACAAACATTCCAAATCTACAATGTCGTTATAAATATTGTAAATATTGTCAATTGCGAGTGTTTATAATATAATTTATGCTGTTTTCAGAGAAAGCTTACAACCAACGACATAAATATATAGTTATTGCTTTTTTAACTCTATACACATTTGTGTTAAACCAAAACATTAACATATATAACATTATACAGGTTATTCTTTATAAATATAATGTGAATGTTGATATGAAACTTTCATCATGAAAACAGCTTCTCTGTGTTATAGATTTTTCCTTTGTTTGTAATGTCAAATAAACGGACAGCTAAAATATATACCTCTGTATAGACTCTTCGTAACATTATATTGTATTCAATTTGCACTCTTATTTATGTATGACCAGTGTTTTACAATACTATGTACAATATCAACTGAAGGCTAGAAATATGTCATGTCTTCGCTGTTGATTACAAAGTAAATAATTCAAATACTGCAAATTTCATTATTTTAACTGTATGTTGTAACAAGAGTAAATTAAACCATAAACTTGCTATGAAACTTTATTAATAAAACAAAGTATTGTACATTAGTTACTCTTGATTTACATAACACATTTCTAGCCTGTCACTGTGGAAAAACAATACTTAGGTGTAAACTTATATTTTCGTGGACTATTATTTGTAATATTATGTATGTACGTAATTTGAGGATTTTGTTAACAAAATTAACAGTGAAATAGCCACGAAGAAAAGAATAACTGCTGTACACACATTTACACAATACCTATATACATTTTTTATTAAAAGTTTAACGAAAAACATAAGTTGTGACACCAAAAATAAATATTGTAAGTATTATTAATTAATAAAATATTATTCTGTGCCATTGAAAGTACTGAAAGTGCAGCAAATTGACAGGGGTATAGTATATGATAGACATAGTTTAGCATATTAATATTACATTTTTTTCCCTAGGAATTAAATGAGACTGCTGCTGTCCATATTTTATTCTAAATAGTTTTCAATATTTGAATCTTGGAAAGCAGTTAAAAGTATTTTTAATTTTCTGATAAAATATCATTTCCATAAAAATGGCTATTCCAAATAAAAAGGTTTTGAAAAACAGACTATATACAAATTGAAGGTTTTTCCACCATAAAACTTAACAGTAAATGTAAAAGTAGATGTATGTACATATGTATGTATGTTATGTGTGTACTTAAATACATTATGTAAACACTATTATTATACTCCCTAATGTTACATTTGTAACACTATTCTGAATTACTATACATATACAGTGTAATAATTACTGGTACACACTCGCATTTTCTCACGGTTCCACATAAAACTTAATATTCATTTCTGTTCCACTTACAATTTACAATAAATACAAGTCTCAAATGCTAAGCTCCCTGAAATTCCAAGTCAATTTTGCAAATAGGTAAAACTGCTTTCATTAGCCAAATATTGGATCCATTAAAATAATATTCCATCCATTGAAACATCTTTCAAAACACAAAAAGGACGGTAACATCTTTATTCCGTAGAAATATAATTTAATCAACTTGGTTATAAACCTTCCAACGCATTATGGGCAGCATATTATATCCACAATACAGATCAAACAATTTTTTGATTTACTTAAAAAAAATAAGACTTTCAACGCCAGGTCGACTCTAAGACACTTGCTGTGTGGTGACGCTATTCTAATCCATACGAGGAGACGGTTCTTCCCTCCAATTACTACACTATAAGAGTGAGCGCTTTGCATCATTTTCTAAATCAGACTTGTGAGATTGTTGCACCAGCCCCCAGTCTTAAAAAGGCACCTCTGTTAAATGTTCTCCACCGATCTCTACCTAATCCACCTCCTCGCAATATTGCTCTCCTTATGTTCCCGTTGGCTCAGTACACTGGGGCGACGGTTTCCAAACATAACTCAGCAACACCTTGCGGGATGTTCGTCACAACAACAAATCTCAATTCACACATCCAGTAAGAGACATAAATAATATTTATAAGTTCGATTACCGTCGTAATGGAACACGCAAATATCATACAAAAGATTCCTTTCCTAAATTATTAATAGGTAAATATTAAGCTAGACTTACAACTGAAGTTGACAAACATGAATTTACGAATGCTGTACGATTATTTATATTATTACGTTTACAATAGTTTATAATATTATATGTATAATATAATGCGATCAATATAATTCTCTCTAACGTATAACACTTACAGAGTCTAGGCACTCGTGCGGTGTGAGACACACGACACTTTCCATTACTCGTATTATCCACACGTAGCTTACGTTTATTTAATAAAAAAGTAAAATTATTAGTTTTCACAGCCGTGGCGGCCTGTAGTAGTGGCCGCCGACCCATGCCGGGGCGGGCATCTCGTATCACTCGGGTAAATGCGTTCTACAGAGGGCGCAGCTAGAGCGGTGTGTCTGCCACGGAAGCAAGCGGAGCCGTCACATCCGTCACGTCCCAGATCTCCTCCAGGAAGCGCGGCAGCTTGCGGTTCTTCAGCTTCAGAGAGATGCACATGTTAGAATTCTGATTCCCCAAGGTTCGCAGTTCCGTGAGGATGGACAGCAGCTTGGCAAACAGCACA
>NW_028280182.1:0-47395 GCF_059751315.1 Micrasema longulum | reverse complement strand
ATGAGACACTGCAAGTTGTTTCTCATTTGTTAATGTATTGTGCCTTTTTCAGTTTAGAGCAAATCCAGCTAGATGCATGATGAAGGAGTCTGAATGAAGACCCGGGAGATTAGAGAGAGAGTCATTATGACTTATAATAATTGCTATAAAAAAATAAAATAAAGGTAAAAATTATAAAGGCATTTCTTGAAATAAGTAAAACAACGACTCCAAATGCCGAATACTGTATAAGTGGAAAGGAAGGTCTGTTGATGTCTGTCAATAGTCCGGCTTCTCCTGAATGATTTCTCATGTACCATTCTCAGGTACCTACTATCCTCCTCGTAGTCAAATGATCAGCGCGTTTGTCTACCGTGCAGGAGGTCTCGGAAATATTAATTTGAAAAGGTGTTTTTACAGAAGAATATTTCATAGTCCCTGTATCCAGTCTCATTATCTTTTCATCTAACCAAATTAAACAAATTACACTGCGATTGGTGTACCGATTCAATATCCTTTACATCATTAAGTTCAAAAGAAGAATGATGATGATTCTTACTTATATTTTTTTTTTCAAATGTTTTTTTCGAAATTATTGTGCAAACTCAATTACAGACCTTAAAATATAGCTTGATTAGAATGATAGCTGTCAAACTAATTTTATTAGTGATGGGAAATTACTGATCACTGATCAAGCCAATTTTATCAGTTATTTCATGCAATCATGAAACTCTGTTTCCAAAAATTTATATAAAAAACGCAAAAACAAGCCTATTTTAGTGTGTTTAACACAATTAATCACCAAAAAATTAGACATTTATATTTTTTTCATGGACAACATCCAATGAATTATTTTTTTATTCGATCAATTTATATTGCTCAATTTGTCCAATCTCTTACGTTTTTGCAAAATGACGTAACTTTGTAAGAACGTCGTTAATAATTAGGGTTTTTTTTAATCACGTTACATTTTAAGGACTATAAATTCTTTTACCTATTAGGAAAAGTTCTCATTTTTCCTTCATATTTTAGAATATTTTTAATTTATTAAAGAGCATAAAATATGTACAAAATCCAATTACATACAATAATTATTTAAAATTACTACTTAGGTAACTAGTATAAATATACATATAAATACATACTGATAAAACATGTTACAATGTCTCTCTGTTGGCATTAATTATAATAAAGACATTTAAAAATAATTGTATAGCGCCATACTTACGAGTAATCACTTCAATGAAAAAATATTTTTAAAAATAAAATGTATTGCCCAAACATTTTTATTTGAAAATGAAAATCTATCTATCTAAAGCTAACTTTCCGTTATTTAACACATTTATAATTAAAAACCATGTGATTCATACTATCTGAACAAAAGCACTGGTTATTAGAACATGATTTCAGAAACTAAATAGTGTTTTAGTTTTACACTTCTCGTTAAATCGATTAACTATCCAGCATTTTTTAGTCTCAATTTTTCTGGTCGTCAATATCATACACATCCTGTTTTTTATACATATTTACCTACAACCAGTTTCATGACAATAGTTACTTCTCTCTGGGCTTCAAAAATGTTTTTTTTTATTTAAGTATTAATACTTTTGAACAAATAAATTATAATTGAAGCCCGACAAACATTTGAATAGCAGTCAATTATCTGGTGATTAAGTGAAAATCAAATAAATTGTGAGAAAAGAGCTTTCATGCATGAATAGTTTAAAGCTGTATTATACAAGTCAGAAAACCAATAAGATTTTTACTCAGATTTTTTTTCAGTGATTTCAAACGATTGGTATCCTGATAAAGAGACGGGTACGTCTCGAAACCGGTTGACATAGAAAAGTCGGTAAGTGGTATACAAATATTATTAATATTATATACAAATATTTAGTAAAATTTATTACAGTTTTTTTTTATTAAAATATGCGTTTGTATTAAAATGCTACGTAAAAATATATGAAAAGCCGAGAACCACATTCAAGCAATAGAATCTTGTAAGGATTCCTTAGTTTTTTTAATAAAAAAAAATATTCAGAGTTTGCCTTTGCATAAAACGCGTATTTATTGCGTACAGTCAGACATTTCCAAACTACAAGTTCAGAGATAGTGAGAAATAAACTATTTTAACGATAACGTGAAATCGAATATTGTCGATTTGTACACGTTTTCTTTCCAACCAATGTTTAGTGATTGCGTACATTTTTTATTATTTATTAAAAAAATATGAAATTTTTTTAAAAACCCTTTGTTGATTTACCTAAATATTTCTATTTTAGGGGCCATTTTAAACTCGTGCCACCTCGGTCCCGTGACACTAGCCACGGGACCACAACCCGGTTTTGGCGTTGGCAATATGTCTGCTTTATTAACGACAATAGTATTTTTTTTTAATGACCCAAGCACTGAATAAATAATATCTGTGGACCCAAACAATATGAGGTACAATCTAATTCTGAAGATGTTTTCCCGCCATTAGATATTTTTTATTGCATTTAACAGTGATGAGAGAGGAAAATTTTACGCAAAACTGCTAGTATCTTCTGTACACCAAAGATATAGAGAATATTATCGAATAATGTGGATTATGGTCTCACTGCTATGCAGATGATACGCAGATTTATTTTTATTGTAAACCGAGCGAGAGAAATGTGCTTGTTGATTTGATTAATGGATGCATTGAGAAAATAGGAAACTAAATGGCTGAAAATAGACTAACACTTAATCCATCTAAAACGGAACAATTATGGATGGCTTCAGCCAGACGACAGAATTCGATTCAGGATACGGCACTACCCTATGTTAGGAGTACCGCTTTACCCACCGTTAAACTACTGGGAGTCATCCTTAATTCTGACCTTTCTCTTGACGCTCAAATTAGTAAAACGATAAGTTCATGCTTTAACCAGCTGAGACAGATTAAATGCATACGCAAAAATTTGCCAGTTGATGCCGCCTGTCATATAATAAATGCGTTTGTCACTACAAATAGACACTTCTAGAGTAGATTATTGTAATCGTATCTACGCAGGTCTACCGATGAATAGAATGACTCGCCTACAGGCTGTATTAAATGCCGCAGCGAGACTTATTTTTGGAATCTCTAAATTCAGTCATTTTACTCCACTACTTCGGGAATTGCACTGGCTACGTTTTCCACAGAGGGTGGAATACAGACTCTGTTGGCTTGTTTATAAGTCACTGCACAACTCTGCTCCGGAATATCTAAGGGAACTCTGCATTCCAGATGAACTAGCTGACAGAGGTCTTACGGTTAGATCAGCTACATCTATGTTGAAAGGAAAGGTTATTATACCTCTACGCAAACAGCGCACTAAATTCGGCGAACGTGCATTTACGGTCGCAGGCCCTACGGCATGGAATGCTCTCCCAGCAGAAACTGTGTGAACGAAACTATGAGTGATGTGATGTTTCGGAAGAAACTTAAAACTCACTTGTTCTCTAAATCATTTGAATAAGTTCTTAGCATGTGGTGGAAAAGTACATTATTTTTTTAAAATTAAAAAGTTAAAGTTAAAATTAAATTTATATCTTTAGATAATCACTTTGTAAAGCGCCCTTGAGGTATTATATTACGAAAATGGCGCTATATAAGTTATCCATAATTATTATTATTATTACCTAATTTCAATTTTGTTTCATGGACTGGTTTGCTTAATGAACTGGACGATCGACTTATTGCGCATGCCCACATACTAATTTCAAATCTGAAAATAAACCGTGTAGAAGTAATCAGATTAAAATTTGCAAAATTAGATACAAGATTCCTTTCTGTTTAGTTTTCTGCACAATTTCTAGTTTGGTTTTCCGGTCCGTATAATACTGCCACTATTTAGTAACATCTGTTTTAGGTAGCATGGATTAGTGTGGCACGTGTAAGAAGTTGAAGCGCGCGTGTTAACTCATATTTCCGTATTTCTTAACGGCGCAATCTGCCCCTAATATTCGAAAACGCAGGAAACTATTTGTCATCACGTCACTCCTAGATAGTTCCTGTATTGATTGGAAGAAAAGAAAATAGGTAATAAATCCAGTAGACTTGATTAATCAGGATCCTTAACACGTGTAAAACCGTCAAATCGCCCAAGCCGCCAGTATATTTTTACATTATTTTGCATGAAATTGCAAACATTATCTTTATTTGTAATAACAATAATAATTATATTTGGCTGATTTATGTAGCACCATTTTTTCAAAAATCACCTCAATAGCACCTTACAATTTTATACGTAAACTTACATTCTAACTAAGCTAACGATACTTATTATATTTTGTGGTTTTAAAAGTGAGAGTAAAAAAAATTAAAGAAGTGAGACTTCAGTTGAGATCTGAACTGAATAGCCCTGTCGATGAATCGCGAAGTGTGAAGGCAATTGGTTCTAGGTAGACGGTCCAGCAACGGCAAAAGCACGATCTCCAAACCTAGTGTTTAGGCAGCGTCGGAATTCAACAAGTTTTCCTGTCTTTATTAAATGCTGAAAGAAGATTTTCTTTGACATGTATTTTCCCATTAGGAATTAGGTATGTCATAGGTTCTAAAAATTATACGATGAACAAAGTAAATTCACAATGATCGGTAAAAAAACTACACAAATGTAAAAGTTATAAAAAATCTTTTCTAAATATGTAAACCTTTAACGAAAATGGGTACATTGAAATGTTTTGAATTCAGATAATCTCAAATTCGGCAAAGTTCATAATAAATATTCTGTAAAAAATAGGTTACTTACCTATCTATACGTATTTGATTATTTTATAAAAAGGTATTTTTAAAAATGAGTACAAACCACAACTTCTAGAAGCCATTATTTTCTCTGTTTACTACGGAGGCCATATTACTTGTTCGTTTTTAAAAATATGATAAGTTTATTAACAAAATATATATTTATCATTGGACAGTAAAGTATTCCAAAAGTATTCCTAATAAATCTTCATCAATCACTACAATTTTTAAAATCCTAAAATCCTGGAAAAAAAACTCTGGAATTTTCTTATTTTATTTGTAATAAGTTTTGTAATGTATAGTTGAAGCTCATTGTAATAAATCAACCTGAAAAAAAGCTCTGTAAGTTTAAAATAAAAGTAAAGTTAGAGTTGACAGGCGAGTTCCACGCAAATGCGTACCACCAACAGACACGTGAGTGATGTTTTAGCAAACGGAAAAACAATGACTATATAATTATACCTATTCGCCGTTTCTGTAAAAAGCCTGTACCGAATTGACAGTCGCGTGTTTTCCAGGCGTTAAATAACGGACAAGGGAAAAACGAAGCGAAGGGTACATTTTTTAAAGCTGCCGCTTAACAGCGTTCATTTATTCCGGTTACCCTGTAATTTTTTATGGTACCGTTAACGAGTTAATTAGATTATACCCCCGACACAGAGATATGGCCGAAATAGGTTTATCAACGTTCGATTAAGCGTTTTATAGGAAATATGAAAACTAAACCTCGCGCATCGTTTGTGTTCAATTCCGAAACCGTCTATCAAATAAAATAGTTTTATGCAAAAACCTTACTTATTCTAAAGAGATTTTTTTTTTTTTGTAAACAAAACCACATTTAAATTTTTTATTATATTTCAGAAACACACAGGACTATTTGTATGTATAATAAAAAAATACGAAAATTCCTAACGATACTTCGCAATATTTAAAACGCAATAAAGGAATTCCTGTGTATTTTATTTATTTTAATAGCATAATTATACATTTTTACAATTTAAAAAAAATTTCACTTGTTATATTTTTTTACTAAAACTAAAATCCCACCAAGCCACCTTTTGTAGCTTGTTGGTGAAGATTATATGTGATGAGAATCGTGGGATACAATAATATTGAAACATGTAACAGGAAAATTAAATATGTACATAAATATCACGTAGTACAACATCACCAAATATCGTATTGAATCTTTAAAATGTATTACATAATACTTACATTTTTTTAAAAATAATCACAAAGCAATATTCTAAAAACATCTAATGTAGTTTTTTTAATTGAAATTTATTTTTATGGTTATTTACTGATTGAAATATCTAATCTCCCTCTTGAATCCGCGCCTCATATCAGAAGATGGTGATCATCTGCCTACTCCCGAAATAATAAAATAAGATATTGGCAATTCACGTATGCAATTTTTTTCAAAAAATATTAATGTAAAATTCATTAAAATCTAGATGGACAGGTCTTAAAAGGCCAGTTTATTTAATTGGACAATATTTATTTTCATTACTCTTAAAATGTCGCGCTTTCGTCGCTCCCTTTGTAATATTTCATCATAAAATAAATGAAATATCTGCTTAAACGTGCATAAACCAAAAATTAATGGCGGACGTGTCAACAGCCATTAGATATTACGATTCAGTGGCACGAAATACATTTAAAAATAAGTTTTCCGATAAAACTTAATGGGTAAGGAATAAAAAATACAAAGTGTAGAAGATTATGAAATATATTCAAAGCTTTGTCAAATCAAACCTAAACAGGATTTATAACTGCTTTATAGTAACAATATTTTTTATTACTGCATCATATAAACAGGATTTTTTTTTTTGAGAAAACCATGGCATTACTGAAAATTAAGAATATTACTTTTTTACAAACTATGTATTATATAAACTAGGAATTGAACACAAATAGAACAACTCAAACAATGGATACCGATGGTTCGCATAGCTGAAACCGGTAGATGTTTTTTAGATGGCGCTTTATAAATTATCATAAATAAATAGTACACGACAAGAACGGTCCCATTATCAAATAACCAATTTTACAGGAGAGAAATGAGGAAAAAAAATCCTACCTGTGAGAATCTAGGTTCATGTATTTATGAAATAGGATTTCAGTAAATGTAATGTATTTTTTACATTCAATCAGAGAAAAGAAGAAACAAAAACGTCAACTTTATGAATGAAAAAAAAACATTTTTTTAGAAATTACAAAAACGAGCTGTCGTCGAGTATTGACTGTTTTTTTGTCAGCCGTATATAAGACTGGGAAGTACATTTTGTTAGTTTTAAATATTTCATATTATTCATCTCATTTAAGAGAAAAAAATGACACTAATATCTCAAAAATTGAAAAAATGTGATGAGACCGTTTTAGCCGTGTACCCTTCATATTATATTAATAAATTACATTATTAAAAAATATTCAAGCTCAAGTTTTTAGACTTTTACAGAACCTTTCAGATCTTGCAACGTCACATTTCCCTATCCGCACCCAGTAAGCTAAAGTGCGCGGTATCAATACTTCAATCGGAGCTTAAAAATGTATGTTGAAAAATTGTGTCGTATTTATATTATTTTATTGTTTTTGAAAAAAAAGTTTTGAATTCTTTTTATTGACCTGTAATATGTTTAAGATGATTAAGATTATAATAATTCATATTTTATTTTTTCGCACTTAATCAGGCCAAGAGGCCTAATTACAGTGGTAAATTACAACTTAAAACACCCAGGCTTGAAAAAATCACATTAATTTTTTATGTTCTCATCGGGAATCGAACCCGGAACACTCCATGCGTGAGTCAAGTATATGAGACATAACTCGATTAATTTTACAAGATACTCAAATGAACATGAAAAATGATATTCGAAGACAACTTAAATTACGGTTAACAAAGCGTTTAATATTTAAAGCTAGAACTTAAGGGAATTCGTCAAATAAAATAATAATTGGCGTTTAATAGCTCTTCCATAGTCATAAGCCGTGAGCAATCAATCATCTTGCCCCTTGTTTCACCTTCCTGTCCTAGTATCTTCCTGATACATCATTGGTGGGCAACCTTAAATTAAACATTCATAATTAATATACTTTATCATGTAACAAACTTTTAGTTTATTAAAAAAAACAAATATTTGATAAAAAGAGCACTTTTAGTGTGATGTAGATATATTTATTTATTTATTTAAATCTTAAAATAGGGCACACATATCATACATATTGTTATGTGTGTTCTAATAATAACATTGCAAATATATTTAATTTATAAATTGTTTATCACATATGTCTTGACCATTATTTTAAATTTTGATATGTTTTTTTCTTCATAAATATTTTTTTCCATTTCGTAATACTTTTTAATTGCTTTAAATAAAATTGAATTTTGTGACTTTGCCTTTTTCCTAAATGGAAGAAGGACTAAAGACTTGATGAGATCCCTGAGGGAATTTTGGTAGACAACACATAATGTATTGGTATATTAAAAATGTATACAGTTTAGAAATATAAAAAGCATAGTATGGCTCTCCCCTATTTGCTTTTTGGAATAAATCCATTATTATTATACTGGCTGAAAAGCAATAATTATTTACAAATAATACTATAGATGTCTTTTCTCAAATATTTCTGCGTTTACTACTAAAATATTTATGAATTAAAAGTAAAATTTTAGAATGAAAACAAAATTTTACAAAATAATAATACACGTGCACCTACATTATAAAACCATAACCAAGCAAATAATACGATAACAAGGCTTTCAAATACAATATAATACAGATGGTATAAAATTTAACATTTTTATCGGTATATCGGATTAAGAATACAGTCCTGTGTGTAACCAGAATTCTGGGCCCCGATTACAATGGGAAGTTAACATTTATCTACTATTTTATCTGCAAAGTAAAATTGAGTTTTGTGTATGAAAAGCAGAATACGGATACAATTATTTTTTCTTCTTAACATGTTTAATTATAGGTTAACGACGAAGATACTTTAAGTGTTCATGCAAATATACTCATTTTCGTACATAAATATAGTTTTTTTTTTATACAGTCGAAGATAACTCTGTTAACTTTCCATTGTAATCGGAGTCCTGCACGAGTGTTTCTAACATATAATCAATATAAGTTGCATTTTGTGTACCAATGCATTTTTTATGCATCATCGGGTATAATGCTGATTATCAGTAAAATCAACTTCTTACGATTTTCTATCTTAAAAAAATAAATGATGTTTTCCCAGTCATGTACATATTACCAAATAAAATAAATATGTGAAATTTCTTGCAAATAGTGAAATTTTTATAACTAGAACTTTTTTATTGTTATTTTAAAAGATTCAATTTATTTATGAATATTGGACATGGAATTGAATGGTTTCATATCTCTAGTAACACTACACGAAACGGGATGAGTAAAACTAAAATGCTAGAAAAATAAATACTCGATTTTATTACCCCTAATGGCTTTATTAGCCCTGTGTGGCAAACCATTTGGCCAAATGCTGCAGTGCCTGGTCCCGCCACCATTCCAACGTGAGAACGTTAGTCCGGCGCTGAGGAATTGGCGATCAGGCTGTGCCATCAGGTATTTATTGCCGGGTTTAGTGCTCTGTCAGGTGTAACGCCGGGACTGCGGCAATTTTATGAGACTTTTTTTGTTTACACGAAAATTTATATCGCTATTATTTCTGGTATTAATTATTTGTAACAGGGGTGGAATCGATGTATAGGAAACAAATATCTACACTGGCTATGTAACTACATAATATAAAAATTAATATTTAGTTGAATTCTACATTTAGATTAGTATGAGAGGCATTTTTTTACGAATGAAATGTTGTTTATATGATATTAAAATCAAGTTAAAAAAAATACAAAATATTTATTCGGTGGATGAGTGATAATAATTATATCGATTTAATGCGCGGGCATTTTTTTTCGAATTGAGATTATTTACGGTAATTTACACATGTATTTCTTAATATATATTTTTTTGGGGATTAATATTGTTATGTTTTACGAATGTTTTGATGTATTGTTATTTGTTTTTTTTCTTTTCATAAAACTAAATCAATTTTCCTTTCTACTATAAGCGATTTAAGCGTTTTTAATTTCCGAATGAACTTAATAATCGCATTCCTTAAAATTTATCATCAAGTTCTGTAAACATTTATGATAATTGTTTGTATTTTCGTACATATGAAATAAGTTCATTACAAACGGAATATCAGAATAAATAAATAATGACATATATGATTATTTTGTATGCATTTCAATAAGCTTACAATAGCACTACGAAAGGTGAGAAAAACCACTTTAATAATAATATAATATGTTTTAATAAATTAGTCGGAAACATTGTAGGAGATAGACTGGAGCGACTGGTTATGGTCAGTGGCGTGGAGGGAAAAACAGGAATAGGTAGATCCCCTACACGATGGACCGATCAGGGCCGCGATTATAAAGGCTATTTTCATTGGACTGTATACCTTACTTCTGTAATATCTCTATCTACCTCAGATAATTAAAATTTTAAAAAGTTTTCATCTATATTTTAAATAAGTTTGCTTCTATGAATAAGAGTGGCTACTTCGAAGCGATTATAAACTGCAATAAATCCCAATTTAAGCAAAAAATGCTCGCTTGAACATGATTTTCACATTGCTTTTGACAATTACGAAGACGGTATTATTTATTTATTTTTATTTTTTCTTAACGATCGTCTGTATTTATGTACCGAGATATTACGATACCGGTTTTTTGGCATCTCGATACGTAAACTCAAGAAGATAATACAATAGATGGAAAGAATCAAATAATCTCTGTTCTCATTATCTCTGCATCTTACCGTTCGTTTTCGAAATTAAACGTTACGTCAGAATTTAATTCGACTTCGAAATTCATATATTTATCTCTTATATTCATGGATCGGTAGTGTATCTTCGTAATATCTGGGGAGTATTTATCTTCAACTTTGACGTCACAATGAAGCTATTTCACTTTAGTGCGTAGATATGTGTACCGTGACTCACGTTTCCCCTTAGTTACATATCGATGTACCTACCCAAAACTTGAAGAGGGGGATCGGAAGTGTATCTTTGTTATCACGGGAGAGAATTTACCTTCAACTATACCGTCATTATGAAAGAATGACGTCCTAAGCTTCCCATCATAATCCCGGCCCATATCAGGACAGCGGCAGGCAACTCAGCGGTTGGAGCGCCGCGTGCGACACAGTCAAGGGAGAGCTGGGGAAAGAAGAAATTAGTTGGAACAGTCGGCGCGCGTGCATGAGAATATGTATGAATGTAGTGGAAGCTAGGTCTGTATGCAAATATATAGAGATATGGTGTTCTATCCTCTCTGCCTACTCTGCAGAGAACTGAAGTGCTGGTTTGTTTTGTTTATTTGTTTAACAAAAAAATACCTGAGTTACAAGTTACAACAGGTTATCGATTAGATACTCATGTACTGGGTTAAGTAGGTGCCAGGGGCAAACCGTGTATAGAAGCGATTATGCGCAGCTTACCATTATATTTGACTTACCATTATAACGTTTTACTGAAAATTTATTTACAGAAAAACAAAAAAATAATTACTATTTATTTTAAATCATTTCCACCGTTTGTATATTTATCCTAATATAAATATTAGTATTAATAAAGCACGCCCAGCGCCTGCGGTGAGCCATGAAACTAGTCGATTATTCCAGCTTATTTTTCATACAAATTAGTTTACTATATTTTGAATGTCTTAACGCCAAGTGTAGGTTTTTACTTCTAGATTAAAATTGCATATGACACAAATTATTTTAAGGTTCTTGATTTGGAAAACAGTATTCCAAACATTATTTCTTAAGGGCTATTTTTCTTTGAGATGGTATTTTTGACATAAGACCATAATTACTTTCATGCATCATATTGCAGGCCATATGGCGCTCGAAGCGGCCGTTTTAAGCTCAATTAATTTCTGGAACAATTCGGACAGTTGACATTTCAATTGAATACCTAATATCGACTGAATTCATAGTGAAATTTTCCGATTTATTTTTTAATGAGATATCAATTGAAGTAATGAATAATAAATATATCCATATAATATAATACATATATCACGAACTTACGTCGTTTGAGTTGATTTCACAGATGAGAGTTGTTGTATCACACAGAACCACAGAAAAATATCAATTTATTGTATATATTAATTACATTATATTATGCACCTTCTATGTAGGCACAAATATATGATATTTTTATCTAGTTTACCTCTAAATAAAATCACCATTCGCCACTGGTAGTATGTACTCTAACACGCATGATGTTTTTTTTGTGACGTTGATAATAAATGAATATTATTTTAGTGATTTCGTGTTTTTTTTTAATATGTCTAATATTATTAGTAAGGTATCCAAAATAAAATAATATTATTGGATTGAATTCTACCTTTATTTTTAAAAATACATATGTTCAAGCATAAATTGTGACGCGTTTTGTCTTGTTAGTACATTATCAAACTAACTTAAATATTTATAAACTTTCCTTACATAAATCGGGTTTTGTTCCCGTGGCTAGTGTTGCGGACTTACGGATTAGAGAGATTTAACTCCAACTTAATTTCCATTTTGAAAATGACCACCAAAATTGAAATATTTGGGAAAATTATAAGAACGCTAATATTTATTTTTATTAGAAAAAAAATGAAATGTATATAAATACCAGCAATAACGATTTTCTTATTGCTAAATAATATGTTCAATGTTTAAAATAAAAAAACTGAAGTTAAATATAATGTTATAAAAATGTTTAAAGAGAGTTTACTATATTTTGACGAATGATATTCAAATTCGTATTTTCTTCTAAAATAAATTACAATTAAGTTCCACCAAGAATTTTCTCTAACAAACATGAATGTTTCAAAATAATCGGATTTACAGTTCGTACCTGTTTAACCCCACGAATTCAGTCATTAGTAAAGAAAACTAAAAAAACAATGGCGGTGTTTAAAGCGCGCCCCACAAGGGTCACAATAATTCACAAAAGCGGTTGCCTTATGTTTCACTTCCTTACAATCCTTCCTCCACTTCCGGCCGCTGCGCTGTCTTAGACGTTAATAATAATTATTATATATTAACCTTTTACCCTCAATAAAGCAATATAACTTAATGTCTTTTACTACATTCTAGGATCAACCCGATGATGCGTTGAAACGTTTATCATATTAAGGATTTAATTGCTTCATTTTTATAACGGTAGATTGTTTCGAGTACCTTTATCAACTAACCTGTCCACCTTTTTTGTGTCTGAGCAGATTAGGAATACTGTTCAATGTATGGAATACAACCCGTGACATTTCAAACGTGATTTGAATGTAATTAAAAAAGAAGCGTTTCTGAAATTAGTGGGTATATTATTCCATAATCAAGCTGCTACTACTGTGAAAGAGGCGGCAAAAAAGAAAGAGTGGTGAATGGGTATTGAAAGGGTTCTTTCGTTACTGGAACGAAGATTCAGCTCATGTTTTTGAATCTAACCCACATCTATTAGGACTTTAGCTATTTTACTTCAAAAAGTTAACAGACTAAAGACTTTAATACGGTAAAATGATCAAACATAGGGTTGAATGGTGAATGTTAAACATTACGTAAAGTTAAAAACAGACAGGTCTTTAGTCTTTTAAAATGCTTATACTTTCATATTCCTTTCTTAAAGACGTTCATTATCTTTATCCAAACAGTTTTGCAAAAATGTTTTTATGTTTGATTGATATCTTAGATCGTCATCATCGTTACCTTTCCGAACCTACTGGTGCATGGGGCACTGCATTAGTATGCCAATCGCAGCATATCTGGATCATGTTTGTTACATGAAGGTAAGATGATCAGTCTTACGCTTCAGGTACCAGTCCAGGGACCATAAAATATTTTAGTGTATAAACACCCTTTAAAACATTTTTTTATGTCAGAAATCGAACCTGTGACCTCACGTATGGTAGGCAAACGCGCTAACCACTACACCACGAGGCCGATATCTTAGATAGTGAACAATATTTTTTTCTAATGCCATTTATAAAAAAATATCACAGGAAAAAAACATCATAAAATGTACAAAAGCTTTCGATTTGTTGTTTTTTAAAAGTACCTACCCATTTCGCAATTTAGGTAGGTACCTACAAATATTTCATAAAGAAATTGAATTTAAAAAATCCACCTTTTGAAAATTCGCAAGGAATAAATATAGAGACCCAAGTAATTTATTTTTATTAATAATGTTTTAAAAATGACACGTTTATGATATCATAGATTTGCGATTTAAATACAAATTTAATCTCTGTGTAATAAACAACTACACGTATATTGGCCGGGTGGCAAAATACTGAACTGTAAGCGCGATGAACAGATAATTCGCAGGAAATGGCGGCTCTAACGGAAGACGGAAGTGACGTCACGCGGCTATCTACTGGCCGGAAGTGCTTTACACACTGGACTCAAGAGCAGTTTTGTTTTTACAGCAGTAGCCTGTAGCCAATGTACCTACCACTATCTGTGTAAAGTTATACATTATAGGCCTTACTTATAAACCTGGTATAAAGTTGCGCCTGGGCATAGTGGTAAAATAAGGATGGGAATACCATCCTTATTCTACCACCATAAAAAGGACGGTATTCCTATTCTGATTTTTCCACTGTGCCTAGGCGTAATTGTTCATTAGATTTATAAGGCCTTTTCCGAAGCAATACTTTGATTAATTCAACTTACGCAACTGTTTAATATAATCAACTATTTAATAATTATAAGAAGTACCCAGTTGACTTTATTTCCGTGGTCTAATGCGGTGTAATGGCTAAGACGCTTAACTTACATACGGAAAGTCTCCGGTTTGATTTCCGGTGAGAGTACAAACAATATAATGTGATTTTTCTCAAGCCTGGGTGTTTTCAGTGTTATGGCGAATACACCACATTTTTTAGGGGTCCTGGCCTGATTTGGTAAAAAAAACGAGTTATCATTCCATATGTGATGATTGAAACAAAGGGGGAATAATGTATACCTCTCTGTTTCAACCATCATCAGCATAATTTCCTTACTTGAATATAATGGTGAATAGGAAACTGCATTGGTATCCCAATTACAGAGATAATATTTATTCACAAATATGGATATCTAAACATAGGCAGAATAATTAATGTTTCACAGTAAGCAAAGTTTCCATTTATACCAACCAATTTAGAATCATAAACACAAATGTTAGACTTATTAGTAATTCTTTATTACATTTTTACATAAATCAAAATATTTTTGAAATAAATTCTTTGTCATGCTTTGTCATAATTGAGATTTTTTATGTTTTTTTAATGTGGGTCTATAAGGTATTTTGAGTATAATAAAAAAACACAAAATGTTAGATATTAAAAAAAAAAAAAAACTTTCGAAATACAATATACATCTAAGTTACTAATCTAAATCTACACTGAGTTACTAAGATATTATTTATACATGTTTATAAAACTCACAGAGGTAATTTATATGTCTCGTCGGTAGAGATCTTTTTCAAAGACATGAAATTAACATTATTTATTTGATTGTAAAACTATAGGAAGAGAGAAAAAACAGAACCAGAAGACAGGCGAACATTCATTAGTAATAAAAACATTGAAACATAAAGTAACTAATACATTGCAGTGCAATACGTATTGAACGTAGTTATGTAAAAAGCGGCCAGTCACCAATAAAAAAAAGAGATATAGGTGTTATCGGGTAAGGTAAGGTCAATTCTATGTTCTGCTAAAAACAGCAACAAAAAAAAAACTATAAAAAAACGGCATTTCTTAATTTGCAGAAAACACTAGAAAAATCTTACTCAAAAACCGATTTTTTTTACACACGAAAATTTAACATGCACCCATTTTTTCAGTATTTGTATTCTCGTCGAATGCAGTCCTGATGAACGATGAATAAAACATTTACCCTCCTAACCTTTTTTCTACTTAACGGATTAAAGATTTTGAAAACTATAAATATGGCCATTGCAAAATTCATTATTTTGCTGAAAACTGCACATAAATCGATCTTGTAATTATTTAGTCTATGAAAGACAATCATACGAACATTTCCTTTTCTATATACAGAAGATAGATAAACTCCTGATCGAAAAACCATCTTTTCCATTTTACACGTTTTGTACTATTTACCTTTTAATACCTAAGCGAAATGAAAAATAGAAAACCAGCATCGGTGAGTACTTCTTTTAGCCATTGACTGGAGAGCCTGAAAACAGTTTGTGGATTCTATGTGTAATTAATTGGCTATAATGTGTCTATTAGAGTTTAATTACATGCATACGATTATTCACCCTTCTTTATTCACATTAAAATCAAGATTGAATCGTCACTATCTAAATATTTTCTTGTTTTTCTCTTCTTCTTTTCTTCCCATCTCCCTCCTCTCTTCATAGTATAGTGTAGATCTTTAGTTGATTTTGGTTTCAAATTTTGTATAAAATTTTAAGATTCTGTTTTTGCTTATATATCCTAATACTTCTTATTTTCGCAAACAAAACGGTTTGGGTAGGTAGGAAAAAATTGCCTCAAAGCAATATGAAAGTTATTGTACGTATATAAAGTGATAAGTAAACAAATAAATTACATGCTTGTATTATTATGACAATATGTCAAAAATCATAAAAGAAACTATTAAATTCTTTTTTTATAATATCGTGTATTAAATGCTTTGTACTTTTAGTAAGCAAAATTGAAAATTCATTCGCTTCGTAGTCAATGTGCGTATCTAGGGTGGGGAATAGGTACACGATCCAGATAAAGCAATACAGGGTTCATATCTCACCATAAAAGAACTCCATAAAAGTCTTTTAAAGATTTACATGTATCTAGTAGGGAAAGATCGCTCGGTAGGCGCCCTTAAACCAAAATTTCAATTCCAGTTTATGCCTTTATAAACAGTAGCAGACGCAAACACCAGAATCCTATCTAGCTGATAACGGAGCTACTAAAGTAAGAACCGAGGCATCTGAATCGAGTTACGGGGTAATGGGAGAGCAGGTGATATACGAAGAAATTTTTCTTTGAAATATTCTTTTAAAAATATTATTTGGAAAACCAGCAGTTCTACATTTTCATAATTAATAATAAATAAAACTATCAATTAATCGCTTCCGATGACAAACTATTAATTAATAGTTTATCAAAACAAATACTTATTGTATAAACAAATGTTTATTTTCTTGAATAAAGACTGTATTTTTTTAATTAAAAATAAACAGCTATTTTTCCAGTTTCCATAAATAATACAAATTAACTAAGACGAAATATCTAAGAAATAAATTATATACGTATATTGATGATATAAAAGAAAGAAAAAACCTACATTTTACTTGTAGTAAATGTGGCGGGATTAGGACAGAGATGTGTCTGTAAGAATTATACAAAATAAGCTGTAATGTAAACATTTGATATACGAGTATGTTAGGCGGCCTCCGTGGTGTAGTGGTCAAGACGCTTGACTCACTCACGACGCTTGACTGTGTGAGTCCGTGGTGTAGTGGTCAAGACGCTTGACTCACACAGTCAAGCGTCGTGTGTGAGTCAAGCGTCTTGACCACTACACCACGGAGGCCGCCTAACATACTCGTATATCAAATGTTTACATTGCAGCTTATTTTGTGTAATTCTTACAGACACATCTCTGTCCTAATCACGAAAGGTTACGGGTTCGATTCTCGGTGAGAACACAAAAATTAAAATATGATTTTTTCAAGCTTGGGTATTCTTTGATGTAATTCACCACTGTAATTGGACCTTCTAGCCTGTTGTGGTGCAAAAAAATATATATATACTTTAATTTTACATATTTGCATTCTTATAATTGATCTAAATATTTAAATTTTGGAGGCCATTTTTAATGAGTTGTAAATAATTAACTTTTAGAAAATGGGAATTGAGTTAGGGTAGGGTGGAGTTCGAACCTCGGACCTTTGATTCGAAAAGTAAAAAAATATGAAACATTTATTTAACAGTTCTCTTAACTAAGATAACCAGCTCTAAGGAGGACTGGACGGTGCTCGATTTTTTTTTCATTATACTCGTTCATATTATATTGTACTTTTAGAATTTATATCAATACGTAATATACGAACAATAAAGTGGATCTTACAACGTTAACCCTCAATGTGAAGACGTTTCCTTCTCCCCTACTCCTAACCTACTTCCCCTACCCATTCCACGATGGCACAGTGCTTGGCACGGGCAATTGAGTTCGCTGATAGGATCTAGACTTTCCCGGTTCGATTCTTCTTTTGGATGAGCATTTTCCTGCGACAATACTTTGCCTCGGGGTGAGATACAGCATATCTTCTTATATTGTTAAAATTTAATTTTCAAAAATATATTACCAATTACAAATGCATAATTTATAAGTTAACTGTAAAAATGTGGATTTTTTTTTTTATTAATAGTGAAAACTGGCAAAACCATATTATTTAACAGCCATAATAAATACTAATATTCTCCTGTTTTTAAGTAAACATCAATGAAAACGTATATTTATTACAAATAATATAGCTCATCATTCAAAGTGTCTTTAATTTACGTTGATACACAACTTTTTAATCATCAATAAATCTGTATCCCATACCAATATTATAAATGCAAATGCGTGTTTGTTTGTGTGTTTCACATCTTAACGGAGAGACCGATTGACTTAATTTTTTGCACAAGGATATTCGAAGAGATGAAAAGTAAAATAGGCGACTTATTTTTCATCCCGGAAATTAAAAAAAAGTAATATAGTAGCAATGAGGAATATTATTTGAAAACACTCCATAATCATGTGAGGTGGGATGTAAAAAAAAATAATTTTTAATTAATATATACCTACATACATTGTTAGTTGAGTTTGCTTTTCGTTTAAGTTTTGAAAAAGGATTTTAGATTTGTGAAAAGGATAACGATGCTACGTCACCGTGGACTAACTGATCATCGCATTTCTTTTATAGCGATAGTTGGAAGACCAAGCTTCTTTCAATCCCGATAAAATATATCATTCTTACTAAATGTTATTAAATATTTTTATGTTACCACTTACCGACTTTTCTATGTCTACCGGTTTCGAGACGTACACGTCTCTTCGTAAGGAAACCAATTAAACCAAGATGCAAACCAACATGCAAAAGCCACTATCCACCTTCACCATAGTTGTTGCACAAAAATATCAAACCAACATGCATTTTAATAAGCACATGCGCTGATTAGGACAAACATGCACTGATAAAATTATGAAAATATTCTGTTGTTTGAGAATTAATGAAAAAGTAGAGGGGATGGAGGGAGGGGGTAAGCTTAATAGGTTTGATAGGGTGACCATTACAGTGGAACATCGTATAAAGGACTATATTAGAAGTTTATTTGATTATTGATCAAAGGAACATTATTTTTTATAGCTTTCCCAATGTGAAAAATTTCCTTTATTATTTGTATGTAAGATTTTAACTTCTGTATTTTTATTTAAATCATAATTTAAATTCATTAGGTGATTTGCGAATTCAGAGAAATTATTATTGTGTTACCCAATTAAACCTATTAAGCTTACCCCCTCCCTCCATCCCCTCTACTTTTTTCATTAATTCTCAAACAACATAATATTTTCGTAATTTAATCAGTGCATGTTTGGCCTAATCAGTGCATGCGCTTATTAAAATGCATGTCATATTGGTTTTATATTTTTGTTCAACAACTATTGTGAAGGTGTATAGTGGGTTTTACATGTTGGTTTCGCATGTTGGTTTAATCGGTGTCCTGACGAAGAGACGGGTACGTCTCGAAACCATACAAATATTCAATAACATTTAGTAAAATGTTTGACCACAAAGTTAATGCTTTAAATATTAATATATATATCATTCTTAATTCAAAATTCTTATTGATAAACTATAGAACTATTTTTTTCATTTAAATTATTTATTGACAATTCTTGATGGAATTCCATTGCAATGATGTAATAACTTTTATTTACATATAAGTTATTAATTAAAAAAATATTGGTACACTTCCACTTATTTACTTTGACCAATTAGCGCTTTCACCCTCTAATGGGCATCTTCAGACTGGTAAATATTATACAGTGTAAGGATAATTTATATAAAACTAATATTATCTTAAGCGTAGGTACACTTAAAAAATAAGTAGAAAAATATTCAAAACGCAATATTTCAATGGAACAGAGTGAGACAAATTATTGAACATGTGTGTAAACATGTGTACTTTGAGAGAATATTCTATTACATGAAAAATATTTATTGTTTTATTACAATGTACAGGGTCTAACTAAGGGGCTAATAAGGGTGAGTTTTAAATTCTATCTGCTGGTTTATTAAAATTCTATCCTTATTATTACCCAAATAATTTCTCCCTGGTGCCAAGTGAGCAAAGCGAACAAGAGAAATTATTAGCTAGTAAATAATATTTATTACTTATCCCATTAATACGGAAAGATACGAGTATTTTATCTTAAAGGTTTCAATTGAAGTAAATCTTTAACACCGTGTTCTTTTTTCATGCCTATCATTAAATAATGTTATTTTTGAATAGGTTCTCTTTAAAATATCTAAACTTTTAAAAGGAAAAATATTTCTTACGAATACATTCCAGTTTGGCACCCTGAATTTGTTTTGCGATATCTTGGTATAAAAACCTCAGTGAAAAATACGCTTTTCTATCTGAAAAGTCTAAAAGTAATTTCATTGTTTACCCCGCGAGCCAGAACTAGGAGAGAGATCACATGAGATTTGAGTCCCGCCGATACGTCACCGATCACTGATCCCCATACCCCATACCCCTGTCTACGTTTTACCCCTGCCAGAGAAAACTAGGGAAAAAAACATGTATTATCTATTTATTTACATATTAATAAAAAATAAAAAAACATATTTTTAAAACAGAATTTTTAGTAGATTCAAAAATATTGTAGAATTACATTCATAGTTATTCCCACGTATCCGATATATTAAGTGTAGGGTATTGTTTCTATAAAACAAACCTTTTAAACTTTTTCAAAGATGGTAAATGGTAATTATATTTATTTATTCATGCATTTCATAATATACACAGTTTATTGTTCACTTTGCCCAGCTGTATGAAACAGTACTTATGATTTTCTTGATGTATTACTGTAGAATTTTTTATTATTTAAACTTTTTACTGAATATGCTGCATAATTTTTAGGTTACTTTTATAAAAATAAATCTTGTATAATTTTTAGGTTAATTTTTTTTTATATCAATCTTGGGTTTAAGGAAATTTATGTTTAAAAAAATATATATATTAAGCCAAATATGTTAGAATTATATATGTTTGTAAAATGCAGATTTGCCGTTTCTGTTAATAAAATAAAAAAAAATACCTTTTCTCATTAGACTTGGTACTGAAATAATATGTTTAATGGCTCACACTTGAGGAGGTTAATTGCAAAACTGCAAGAGTGCATAAACACTTTTTGGGAAGACCAACTAAACCAGCAGCAAAAATACTATTTCTTTTTTTATTTTTTTTAATTTTTTATATATTTTTATTAAAGAAGGTAAAACATGAATAGAAAAATAATGAAACCCACTAAGCCGCGAAACCAGCTTGTCAGCAGGTTTCTTATTTTTCCTTTACAAAGAGAAACGTTAGGGAAATTATATAAATTTAAAAAGTAAAATTAACATTATTAAGAACTGAAAGCATACCTATTTTTCATACAAAATTTATTTACAAAAATTTAAATAGATGACATAAAATGAAAATCAATATAAAGCCTTGTTACAAGTCTTAAATAGATGACAAACTAAAATAAACAAATTATAATAGATGACATAAAATGATAATCAATATAAAACCTTATTACGAGTCCTTGTTTTAAGTCCAATATACTCGTAAATCGTGTGCGTAGTATAACAGGTAGCGAAAAGACTATCCATTTTAAGTTGAATGTGCTCATTGGACTCAAAATAAATAGTCATTAGGCTACTGGTTTTGTTGATTTTCCCATAAATAGTGATCATGCACAAAGGTAGTTTTGCATTTTACCTTAACCTTCACTAAGTGTAATTTGTAATTGCTGGCTCATTTGTAACTACCTGAAATCTGGATTTCTGTACCCCGAAAGGACAATGAATTTATTTTATAATACTAAATATTATAACATATTTGTCTATAACCACTTACAGACTTTTCTATGTCTTTCGGTTTCGAGACGTACCCGTCTCTTCAGCAGAACACCAATTTAAACAACATGCAAAATTTACTATTCACTTTCACCGTATTTGTTGCAAAACAACATAAAATATTTTCATAACCTATTCAGTCCATGTAGGAGTTACTTATCGTAATGCATGTCGTGTTGGTTTCATATTTTTGTGCAACAACCACGGTGAAGTGGGTTTTGCATGTTCGTTTAATTGGTGTCCTAACGAAGAGACGGGTACGTCCCGAAACTGGTAGACATAGGGAAGTCGGTAAGTGGTTGTTTACAAATATTTAATAACATTTAGTAAAATATTTAACCGCTCGGAGTTAATGCTTTAAATATTAAAATAAATTTACGATTAAAGATTGTCGTTTTTATATTTTTATTAAAAAACATTTACATTTTAATATTAGCACTTTTCAATAAAAAAAAACGTCTTAAGTATTCTTCCAGTAGCCTTTAGTAGTTTTTTTTTTGCAAAAATATATACCTAAACAGGTCATGCCTCTGAAGGTTTTTTTTTCTGTGATAGTGTATTTTGTGTTTGTAACATTAATTGTAGAAATAGAAGAAAAATAATACAAACATTAAATTCATCGAACAGTTTTATTTTTATGTAAAAAAATACTTACATACGTTGCAATAGGTGTACCAAAACGCGCTATTAAAAACGTATAGATGAAAATTGATTGAAATGAAATTAATTAATTAATAATCTATTTTCATTTCAGAAGCAGTTAGTTTTATACATTTTTTTAAAGGCTAGTAGAAAAAAAACAGAAAATATATTTTTGTGTATCGTAAATTGAAAAAAAGGAACATTATAGTCATTTGAGGAATCTATTTAATAAAAAATAAGTTTAACCAAAAAAAAAACTTACGCGTTAATCGTTAATTTTTTTGATGTTTTCATCAGATTCTTTAATTAATAAAAAATAATTACAATAACAAAGTTTTCCCTCGGTATAGTTTAAGTCCGGATGCGTTCCTAGTTATCTGTATCAGCGCCCCCGACCCCGGCCCCGGTCGGGTCGCCCGCCCTCCCACCCGCCCCCGCCGACGCCCAAAACCATTCCACAAAGAATATCCGCAAGCCGAAACGATCCGGTGAACCGATGCGGTGTCAGTGAAACCGACAGAAGATTCCAACCCGAGATGCGTGGTCTTCTCTTCTTTACTATTCGAGAAATGTTATGTGTATTTGACATAATGAATTCTCAAAATATTTTAAGTAGGTTTTTACATTTGTGTGTAAACAGTGAAGTCCAGAATGTAAAAAGGGATGATGATGAAAAAAGGATGAGGATAATGAGGCATCGCTTTGCAAAATTATAACGAACAAAGTCGTCATCATTTTCCTGCCCACGACAGTACACTGCTCCTGAACAAGGATTAAATCTAGATTATGTGACTGGAATGCCCGAAACAACTCAAAGAGTTACAGCGCTAGATCTGCCTAGATTCACCTGCCGTATTTTTAGCTTAATTTTGTTAACAAATTACAACATGTATGGAGAATACCTTAAATAAGGGAATATGAAAGTCTAGGCATTTACACGGCTTATGCCCTGTCATTGAAGATTGAATAATAGTCCTTCGGAAATAATGTTCGAAATACTAGTTTAAAATTGAGAATCTTCAAATAATATTTGTAATCTGCAAGCTTGTTTTAGTAGTAAAAAAGCTGACTTTGGTTAAAGATGTAAAATTTAGTGTACTTTTTTGTATGTAGGAATAAGCTGAGGTAATCGGCTAGTTTCATCGTTCGCTGAGAACGGGCTGGGCATTGGGCGCACTTCATAGATATGTTTTTGTAGGAAGATATGAACAGTGGTGATGATTTATAAAAAATAAAAATAATTTTATTTATTTTCGCATAAACGTATTTACCATAAAACATTATTATCGAAAGTCAAATATAATGGTAATCTTTGCATAATCGCTTATTTTGACGATTCGCCCCAGGAAGATATTTTTTTTTAAATTTACCTTACACACTGTGTAACATTCACCATTTTGCCTATGTGTGAACATCCATATTTCTTCAATTCCTCCATCTGTTGATTTAAGTGAAGTAAAAGAGCTGTAACTTTTATTGTTGCGAAAAGATTCATCTGACTGAATTATTTCCCGTACTAGGCAACGCCTGAAAAGAATTTTCCAATTTTTAAACTTCTTCTTGGACCAGTTGGTTTTTTTTTACAATATTTGAGTTTGTCCAAATGTTTGTAGACAAAAGACTGGATTTCACCCCCTCGGGAGTCATTAAGATTAACAAATTACAATAGGGATGGAGAATACCTTAAATAAGGGAATAAATTAATAAATAAGGGAGGAAAATTTTGTTACAGACCATAATTAGTCTGTCTTATGTATGCGTTTACAGCGGCCAGATATGCGGGGTACTCCTGTGATCCCGTCAGGTAGTCGTTGGGCTTTTAAAATCGCGTGCAGGTGGCGCGCTTACTTGGGCCACTCTTGCTAGGGCGGCCTGTGTCACCATGGCTGACACTGGCACAGTGTTTACACACCTCCTCCTTCTGAGTGCAATACTTCCTAACATGACCGTGCATTTGGCATTGAAAGCAACGGATGGCCACGGTGTAGTCTCTTGTCCTACAGCTATTCCATTCTGCTGTGACATGTCCTTCTTCAATACGGACGGACCTGACCTCCGGATAAACGGACAACCTGAAACTCGACTAGCGTTGACTTTGACACTTTGGCATTTGGTCACGTGACCACGATAAACTAATCTTTTTTTTTAAATGCGCATGCGCGAGTTTATAATCGTGGTCCGCTTCCATCGTGATAGGCCAAGTTGCTTAAGGACTTTAATGGATGTCAATGAACATGTGTTATTAAGCTATAGGCACATCATATAACTTGTATCTAACTAAATTGTAAAATGCCAATATCACATCAGCATGAAACGCGCCAAAAAGTGAAAGGAAATTTCATAGAAAAAAGGCCTTTAAATGCGTATGAAGAGAAGACCAGGGCGTATATACTCCCTCGCATAGTCAATAGACTCCCGGAAGAAATAAATAATTGTGAAATAAATAACAAAAAAGCAAAACTGGTTTTAAAAATCTTAAGTTCTAAGTTAAGTGTGTAAAAATGGTAAACAAAACAATTTTAAACAGTGTTCAAAAATTGTTTGTTTATTTTTTTTATGTATGTCGGTATCAAAAAAAATTGATTTACTTGTTTTTAATTTTAAAACTTTTATTTTATAAGTAAATTTCAGATTTTTTATATTTATGTTATGTAAACATTATTATATTGTGTTACCAAAATGTTTAAAGAGAGAAATCCCTGTAAAAAAACTGCATTTGTAGTTTGGCGGGAATTAAACAATTGTTCAAAGGAATGCCTTTGTAAAAATTTTCTATAAAAAAAACTTAGAACGAGTATATCTACATAGATGCAACAAAAACAAATATGGAAAATTGCACTTATACCACTATAATATACTTTTAAAAATAATAGATAAATAGGTTTAAAAATGCGTATATTTTATTTTAATTATGTACTATGTAAATTTGATTTTTTTAAATTACAAATAAACTAAATAAGTAAGTTCTTAATTTCAATACAGTACAGAAAATTTTCACAACGCAAGTATTCGCTGATTATATAATCCAGTGCAGTTTCTCCGTTGCATTTAGTCAAGTCCGTACAGGTCACCTGCATTGGCAGTGGTGCAGTTCTGCAGTATGCTGGAAGTTAATCACGGGTTGTCGCTACTCACGTCAGTGCAACGTTGACGGAGGTGGATCAGAAGAATCACGCAGCCAAACCCGAGCATCATGATGTTCTGTTTAAAAAATATTTTCTACTGAATTTTATAAAAAAACCCTAATTATACCTAACTTAAATTAATATAATTATTATTCTGATCAGAGACCCACCTGGTGAAGAATGCTGAATATTACACACTGTTTAAAGTAAACGAAAAAAAAAATCTTCCTGGGGCAAATCGTCAAAATAAGCGATTATGCAAAGCTTACCATTATATTTGACTTTCGATAATGATGTTTTATAGGAAATATGTTTATGCGAAAATAAATAAAACAATTTTTGTTTTTTTTAAATCATCACCACTGTTCATACCTTCCTACAAAAACATATCTATGAAGTGCGCCCAATGTCCCGTCCGTTCTCAGTAAACGATGAAACTTGCCGATTACCTCAGCTTATTCCTACATACAAAAAAGTACACTATATTTTACATCTTTAACCAAAGTCAGCTTTTTTAGTACTCAAACAAGCTTGCAGATTACAAATATTATTTGAAGATTCTCTATTTGGAAACTAGTATTTCGAACATTATTTCCAAAGGACTATTATTCTTTGATATATTACCGTTGACATAATATTATGTATCACATAGGACATGCGGCGTTCGCAGTGGCCGTTTTTTGGTATTATTAATTTTAAAAGGAATCGGTCAGTACTCAGTGTTGACAGTTATTGCTGAACGTCATTGTAGTATTTGTTAATTAAATTTTGTGCAATGTGTTAAAAAAGTGTATATGAAAGCTACTTATGTCGCGTGATTAATAATATATTGTTGTTTTAGTTTATTTTTAAAGAACCACAGATTTTTATTTTATTTATAATTATGTTACTTACATATTATGCACCTTTATGTAGGTACAAATTAATTATGATTTTTTGTAGATAACCTAAAAAATAAATCACGGCTCGCCACTGATACATTTATATAACAAATAACCCCCAAAGAGCAGATGATCGTAGAATTTGGATCAGTTAATTATGTGGCTTATGCTTCATTAGGTACAACTGGGGGTTAAAAGAAAAGTTGATATTAAATCACTAGTTTTAATTGGTAAAAAATCATTTCAAAGTTTTATGTACGTGGGTGTTATGATTTGTTGGTATTTTTATTGATTACAAGAAAATTAGGTTTCTACGCAGCCTCACTATTACCTTAAAATACATCATTACAATAAACGACTAACAAATCTGAAACACCGATTATAAAAAGGTCCAAAGAAATGTTTCGGCGGTGATTTAACGGAGCGGAGACTAAGTTCATTTGTTAGGTGCGTGATTGCATTGACTGCTGCATCCATCAGTATTAGCCGCTCCATATACTTACACCTCTCTACCCTGTCCACAGAGGGATGGGAAGACCGAAGCATTTCTGTCAGCCGTTCAGCCATAGTTACGAGTAGTTCAGAGTCCAGACTGGCTATGGCCCGGTAAATGATGGCTACACGTTTTGTATTAAGAGACAACGGTTGCATTAACGAAAAGAGAGTTTATTAAATTTATCTATGCCCGGCTTACCTAATACATACGTATGTTATAAGCATATAATTATACATAGTACATGACCTTTGAGTATGTCGCAATACCTACGCACCCACCATAGGTAAGTTTCTTCTCTTCTCCTTTTCCACGTCCGCTTCTAAGTGGAGCAAGTGGAAATCACCAGTTGCCTTCAGGAGACACTATCGCCAGCTAGCACTCTCGCCTCGTCCTCGTCCCACGTAAATCCAGCGCCTCTTAGTTCACCACTAAAGTCAAAATATCATCATCAACGGCCTTCTGAGATTGCATGAGCCCGCAGGCTTAAAGAAGAGGCAACTTGGGTTTAGGTTCTCTTCAGGAACGCGCAGCACGTTTCCAAGATAGGTTCACCGCCGCGCCGCCGCATCCTCAAGACGCTCATTATCGAAGGCTGCTGCCTCCGTTCTCGGACTTCAATGTTAGCTATAAAATTCATAGGTAATAGGTTGTAGGTATTCTTACCGACAATAAAAGGTCCCGGGATCAATACCCGAGATTTTTGACATGACATATTTATTTTTAAAGTATTTTATTCACAAACATTCACAACAGCGTATTTTATTAGATATTTCTAACGCTTAAGCTGTTAAATAATCAAAAAAAGGTATGGCTAAAACGTGAGACGAGGACGACCAAGGAAGACGTGGCTTGATCAGATAAACCAAAATCTTAAGTCTGGTCATTTCAAAAGCAGACAGAATCGACGGGCATGTATGACAAGATGTATGAATGTAGAAGAATCTAGGAATGTATGCCAGGATAGACGTGTGTGGCGGTCCATTCTCTCTGCCTACGAATGAAATGGCGTGATGGTAGTAGTAGTAGTAGTGGGCCTTACTTACAAACCTGGTATCAAGTAACACCTAGACATAGTGATAGAATAAAGATGGGAATACTTTTCTTATTTTAAAAAGGAATGATATTCCCTTAGAGTAATAATTCGCTCGCGCTTAAAGAGAACCCATTTTGCTCTATTGCACAGAACAAAATAGTTTCAAAATTTTTATTTGGTTTTTTTAAACAATAAACGTGTAACGGACGATTTCGGTTTGCCCTTGCAATTCTCAACCTCAGTACATATGGCCCTTTGCTATATACCACTATGTCTAGGCGTAACGTTATACTAGGTTTATAAGTAAGGCCCTTATTTACATGGCCACGACAACTCCTTAGGTTTTGATTTTTTTTGATTTTTCGTTTTAATTATTTATTCGTTAGTAATTTAACGTACTTAATACTTTAAGCATACATTTTCAAGTAAGTTTTACGAGAAATATGAAGAACCGTCATTATCTGACGTATGTAAAAAGGCAAATTGGATGATTCAGGAAAACAGAAATACACAATGGTTCTTCTCATGCGTGATTACCAAGTCTTATACTGACTACAACAATAATAGTACTAAAGTAAAAGTATCCTATTTACTTTTCAAATGTAGGTACTCACCTACTCTATTCAAATATTGAAAAAAACAAATGAGACCACTCGTGTGCTACTTAGGGCATTGTCGGTATGTTTTGGTTGCAGTGGTATGGAAGAACAGTGGCGTTTTTTATTTTCATATCAGAAAATTATTTACAGATAGGTGAATTAGTTAATGAATAATAAAAATACGTCTAAGGCCAGTGACCGTAAAAAGTTAAATCAAAGTTTAGGTGAGTCGCGAGGATTGTTTGACCTTACCTTTTTCATACAACAATTTTGACGAAAACGCGACAAATATTTAACTCTAATTCAGTTTTTTTACAATTAGAAATTGATACAGCTGACCTTAAAATAACTCATTTTTTATCGTGATAATTAATCAATGTTCAATTAGATAAAAAAGCACACATTGGAGTTACAAGTTTAATTTGTAGATAATTTATCATTTGTTAGTAATAAAGTCAATAGTAAAAGGAGTCATTTGCTTTTAGTAAAGAAATCGAAATCCAAATGGATTTTGTAAAAATAGATATTAACATATTAAAGGAGTGATAGAAATATTTCACACTATGTTATATTTTTTTTAAATATCCATTTTTTTTCAAATAAAAATTTGCGTTTTTATGATATACCCAAATATTTAATTTTAAGGGGCCCCTCTCAACGAGTAGTAAATAACTTACTATTCGAAAATGGGAATTAAGTCGGGGTATAGTGGGACTCGACCCACGGACCTTTGAGCCGTGAGCCCGAGACACTAGCCATGGGACTAAAACCCGATTCAAGTTTTTTTATATTTATTATTAATTTCTTTCATTATTCCATCTATTGCTTTTTGTGAAGTAAAAGATTATCCCTAGGGGACAAAATCCAGTCCATGTCTACTACTGCTACTAACGTTGGGACAAAATAATTCTAAATTGTTAAACATAAATTATTGATTATAACTTTACCGACGAGCAATGAAAATTTATTTTTAATATCTTTTTGAAAGTTTTTAGTTACTACCGAAAACATAATGTTGTCGGAAAAGAATAAAATATTTTAAAATGTGATTTTTTAATACTATGACAGATTAGTACACATCATCTATATACAAATCTCAAATACCATTTGTTTTAGTTGGCATTACTTGGCTTACCTCTTCTAATGTAAAAAATGAAGTATAAGTATTTTCCACATTTGAGTTTTACACGATTTAGAATTGAATTTTATTTCATTAACTCTTAAAAGACTGTGGCAAATAATAATTACGCGTGGTGATGTAACATCGTGTTACCACTTGTAAACGACGGAATATTCTAAAGCTCAGACATTAAAAAAAAACATGGAGACATACTGTTTAATAATTCCTTTTCCATAATTTATGCTAATAAACATATGATTTAGCTTTGTTATAGCAAAATAAATTTTAAATCATAAATACGCTGCTCATATTACGCGCGTGCGTTCTCCATCACTGTCATCAACCGACTGAAGACTGCATCTGTTTTACACAACACCCGCCACAGAACAGTGTCTCTGTCTTCCTTGTTATGAGTTCTATCTTCGTGCTCTCTCTTATGCAGATGTGTTGCTGAATTAACGGACATTCATGCTTCGCATAGTAAGGATAAATATTTTTTGTATTAACATCCAGCATATAAATTTTACTTTCCGAATCCGGTGTAAAAATGTTCATTTTAAGATTGCAATAAATACGAGTTCATCATTTAAAAAAATAAGATAGACATAAAAAGTCTTGTATCCTATGTCGACTAGTGTGACATCACAGCCACACAAAAGTTAATAAAATTTCCAAAAAACAAAAATAAAAGAAAATCAAGTTACTTTTATTTAATTACAGACTTTTTTAGTTTATTCAATTAATTGTTTATCAGCGTGTTTCTAATACAAACAAGCAAAGGAAATTATTTTAAAAACAATGCTTTAAATTATTTGAAATAATAATTTTAACACACTTTTTTTATCATTACTATACTAAGTTTATCTCATTTTTCATATTTAAAACATTTTTATTTTTATTAATGGTTATCTACGCCCTTTGAAAAAATTGAATCAATCATTTTTTGTGGGATTCCGCGGCATACCAAAGCAAACCGTATCGAAGTGTGATCTTCCCCATCGCTGATCAAGAAGTAGAGACCCGAGGAAGTTGAATCAGAGGTCCTTATCTCTGTGTGGAGCGAGGACGTGTAACACTAACCCATATCCCTCGACATTGAATGTTTGATGTGCCCATTGTGCTCTCGATAGCATAATAGAATTACCCCAGATCGATAACCGGGATTGGAAGCAGATACCTTTTGTATTCGCCGGTCATTTTGCTCCGCTAAACTCGGGATTTTGTAGAATAGCGTTTGAATTTTTTATTTAAAATTGCAACGCACGAACCCGTGTCATAAAAATTAACATACTCAAATATTTTTACAGTATTAACACTGTTAAAATATGGTATGTTGGTCTTTTTTATATCGCTGGATTCTTCAGCCATTTTAAAGCATTTTGTGTAAACACGCTTGAACAAAAATCCTCGATAATCAAATGTTCAATGCATCTACTGACAGTAGAATAGGGAAATATCATTTTTTTTACATTTTAAAAGTAATAAAGATCTATGAAATACTGTTCAGTTACAAATTTTCTTTTTGCTAATTGTTAGCCGCATAAAAATATTTTTAAATTTGTAACTTTGAATTCCCGCAAAAACAATCATTTCATTAGCCACGCCCCTAACACGCCACGATTCATGTTTATTTGTTCCCGCCCATTCAAATTTGTTTAGAACATTGTCACGAATCTTGACGTCACAACTAACGAGGCCGAACATGTTGCGTTTTTCTGGCACCGTATTTTTATTAAATTTGTTTATTTTATTTATGTATGAAAACATTTCTCCACAATATCCATATTGATTTCAAAAATACAATTTATTATTTTAAATCCATTTCACATATTTATCGGTATCCGTAGTATGTGATATTACCGTGTAAGGTTTTTTACATTGACGTATAATACATAGATATGCCCTGAGTCCTTAAAAATGATGACACTTAACTTATGTCCGAACGCTCAGTCACGTCTAACACGTATTTAGACGTTCTTCGACCACCAGCTACTCGTAGGTGTGAGGTTTAGAATCGAAACAAAAATGCCTACTTGTGTCATGAAAACGTGTAAAAACCTTTCGGATCAACATACGTTAAAAGGATTATGTAACTTTTAATTGGTAAATATTTGTTTATTTGTGATTATCAAAGCTCAAAACAATTTATATTTAAATAAAAAATATTATTTTTTGTAAACGTCAAACTGTGCAAATAATTGTGAAGTTCTTCTTAGTTACAGTGATGCACTGATAGGGATACGTTTTTAAAATATAATAAACGTGATTTGATATGATATTTTCGTTCCTAATAATCCAGTGAAAAGAAATAAATGGGTCGATAGCATGCTACCAGGAGTCACATAGGAGTGTTCCTTTTGGGATTTAGCCGAATAATTAACTTAAAAATACATTATAATTCTATAAATATACAATTGCCTTACATTTAAAATTTCATATACCTAATAACTCGACGCTGGGGTACCCGTTTTTTTTTTAGCAGACTTGAGAGGTTTCAGTATTGATTTGTAAGTGCCTCTCCTTCCTATTGTGCTACAAGTTGTTATTGAGTTACACAATAGATCATGAATTTTTTTGAGTTGAATTAAAAATAAAATATTACGAATCGTCTTAAAAAAAATGATAAATTTTTCAACTTTTTTTTTCTTACATATTTAATGTGTTCTGTCCGTCTAAAAAATTTATCGATAATTATTCCCAAGTATTTTACATAATGCACCGATTCGAGTATTTCAAAGGATATTTTTAATTGAAGCTTGATATAACGCGCGATAGCTTTCAGGTAGCGAGTAGCGGCAACGGGTAGCAGGTATCAGGAAACAGCACGTATTTGCGGAAGGGATAGTAATTAGATTATTTATAGGCGAGTGGACACAAGCCGCGCATAACTCAATATCCGTAATACGAAGGTTTACCAAAAGTTCCAGCGCGCGACATTTCACTGGATAAATCCAATACGCTCGCTTCGACGCCACCGTGCTTTAAACAATATTCCTGACTCCCGACCGATAGCATGAATAAACGAGGCCAGCACTCTCTTTAGCTTGACAACACCACCACATTTCCGTGTTACAAGGATAAGGTTGTATATTTGCTGTCAATGTAGAAGTGTTGTCTTTGTGCCAAAAAAGTATGAACCCTTTTTTCCTAATAAAATGGTTATGATTGAATTAGCCTCTATCTAACTATGTCCAACTGACATAATTCAGGTGCTGGTCCAGAGACAGTTTAAAATATTGTAGTGTAAACAGAGGCGGTTAGTGCTAAAGAGCGATGTGTGCAAGGAATGAATTAATTGCGTTCGAAGTGTAAAATGACACAATAAAAAAAAATGCCGACTTTGCCAGGAATTGAACCTGTAGCTCAATCACAAATAACTATCAACGTGCTTAAAAACATGCTCAGAAAAAGCGATCACAATGAACAATAATGAACATGCTTAAGTTCTCGCAGTCATAAGTCAACGCGTGTGTAATGTCTAAGTCAACGCTCGTGTCGGTTTGTTTTTTGTTTTCCTCGCAAATAAATGCAGTTCATTGGCGAAATATCGGCGTTTACTACAAAAAAATAATACAATATAAATGTAACTTAGAGGCAGACGGATGCAAATCCAAATGTCAAATTTCCAACAAGAGTCTAAAGAATCTACTTTCTCTTATTGATTTCTAATCATTTATAGTATTAATTAGTATTTTCAGTATCTTAATACATTTGTTCTTTCATTATAAGACTTTCATTTTTTAAAAATCTGGATATGAAAATCAAAATGTCATTTCATCAAATTATAGATTTGTATCCGTCTGCTTCTGAGGTACAGATATTGCTTTTGCAAAATAGTAAAGAGCATCTAATACAAAAAAGTGAAAATTAAATTACAATTACTATGGCCACTGCTTTTCTTGACACTTGGCTTGCCAACCACCGCGCCAGCTAAATGTAATAAATAACACCATAAATAATGAATAAACAAATAAAAATTGCAGTTTTTTAATATTTTCCATATATACACCGGTGAAATTAAAATATTATGTGATTGCGCAGCAGGATCATACGTCGCGAAACGTAAATATTTTGACATTTAATATTAGGTGTTTGCGGATGTTCCATTGTGATCGCGAATACGATAAACAACCATGATGGAAAATTATTATCACGTCGCTTATAGGCATGTCTATAGTTTTTTGTGATTGAGCTACTGGGACCTCAAGTATGACTGCCAAACGAGTCAACCATCATGTTGGATTTATTTGCACTCGATTTTATTTTTCAGGGTTTTCACTTGGGGATAACCATCGAGTCAAGAATACTGGCCTAGGGATCTGATACTTAAGATTATTATTCACCCGGACACGGAAAAATATTACTTTATTAATAAATTGCGTAACCTTTTTAAATAGACCTCTATATTAGCTTACTAAAAGGGTTTTTAACTCTGCAGAAATAGTCAATATGAATAATTATTGAAAATATTATTATCTAGATTTTTGTCCAGGAATAGTGAAATATTGTTTTATAAATGAAATATATTATTTCAAATAAAAATCTAATGTGGACATTATTGAACACAGGACGTCGTCGTGTAAGACAAACTCGCTAACCACTAGATACAACACGACGCGGATAGTAATAATAATCACTCCTTTTTACACACCCAAGCATTGATTTAGGTAGTAATAAGTCATGAATATTGACTTTCATCGTGACGCGGTAATTACGCGTGGATTTGGCTTCATGGAATGGAAGGATAAATAACATCAACGTATTTCCTCTTTGTGTTTCTGGCTCCCAGATGTGAGTGAATGGAGATGTCCTGCAAAGCAGTCATTGTTGAGCTATTGTAACCGAATTTGCGAGAGAATAACACAAAACGAACCGAAAAGCTGCGGAAAAAGACTCGTCAATAAAAAAAAACTATTGTTTGGCTACTCTTACCAGCATTGGGTCGGTAAATATAGGGTCAACGCTCATGGCGCACGGAAGGAATGCGGTAGCGTTGTGACGCTGCCAGGTTGAGTTTCGATAAAAATTGGAGAGTCGATATTCACGAATATTCATAGGCATATGAATTTTGCAATGTGATAGTAATTGTATCTTCTTCGCAGTCTCAATCCTGGGGATTGGTTTGCAGCCAAGTCCTGAATCTCGTCCTCCATTGGTCTCTATTTTCTGCAGCTCTCTTCATTTCGACATATGAGGCGCAGTTTATTCTTCGAACACTTGCTCCAAATATTCCCGTCGGGGGCGCCCTCTATAATTTGTCCCCTCAGCCATTCCCTCTATGATGTCGTGCAGGAGACCCTCATGGCGCATAATGTGGCCGATCCATCGGACTCACCTCTCTGAGATGGTTTAAATTAGGTGCCTACCTTCTTCGATTCTGTTGAGAACCTCGTCATTAGCGATGTGGTCTCTCCAGCAAATTCCTAATATTTTTCTGTAGCACCAAATCTCGAAGGCCTCTAGTCTTTTTCTATCTCTTTCAGTACGGCACCATGTCTCACAACCGTACATCAATATGCTCCATACATATGTCTTGGCAAGTTGCTTGCGGAGTTTTAGATTGATATTATTTGACTCAAAAATCGTTGATTTTTTGTTAAACGCAAGCCTTGCTTGGTGTATGCTGCAGTCGACTTCTCTTTTTGCTCCCCCATCCCAGGTGATCCTGCTTCCAAGGTACACAAACTCTTTTGCGTTTAATTGTATACGTGGATAATATTAACTTTAGTTAATTTTTGCAATCAAATGAGGATAATATGTGCTATGGGAAATTGGATACAAAATATGTTTACTCATACGCAGTAAAAATTAAAGCATTGAATTATTTGGCGAAGTTTCACAAAAATGTATGAAAAAATGTAACAATTTCTTAGATTCAACCAATGACAGCGTTATAATAGATTTTCGGTTTCCGGAAGTCAATTCACCATCAGCAAATCTCACCGACTAGAACTTGTGACGTCACGGGTGGAGTTATTTCCAAATTACAAAATTTCGAAAATGATTCAGAGCGCTGATAATACGAAACTTATTTTTATTTTACTTTGTTTGATTATCTGTTAAAAAAAAAGATTATTTTTAAAAAACCAACGATTTTTTTAATTATACATTAAAAAATTTTTCTTGATATTGTTTTTCCATCCAAATATATCTTTATAATTACGTTTTACTTTTTTACTTATAAAACATTACTTATTTAATTGAACCGTCAATTTTTACACTTAAATCACTCTGTTGAAAATGGGTTGTATCTTGAATTAAATAAAATATTATGTATATACGCTTTCATGGATACATTCATGATGACAATATACAAAATTACCAAGTCTTTTTGATTTGTTACTTATATTTAAATATAAGTTATTATACATTACCAAATTACATTTAGAATTAGCTTATTCACGAAAAAGCATAACCACACCGTTATTGCTATATGTTACAATAAAAAAAAACAAGTGTCCTATTTATTCTGTTATTTGTTCCCGCTGCCTTCTTTGTTTTGCGTGATAAATTAATTATTGTTTTTCGGCCTTTCATCGCTCTCAAAGTTATACAATATGATTGCTGAATATTTTTATACTTAGACGAAAACATAATTGGTATTAAACTAGGAATTTAAATAGCGATCACGCGCATGAACAGCACTAACGGCAAGGGCCCATTGGGTGTGAGACGCGGGAGCGGGGAATTTCCACCCCGCCAGCACCTCTTACTGCACACGTCATGAACGTAGACCCAGTCTATTCTATACCTATTACCTACCTTGGCACTATATTGGGTACATGGTAGCAATACTCCCTTTTAGAATAATCATGTTTATGTATTCCTGGTAAGTACAGGATGTCCAATGGTAGATTTTAAACTTTAAAAACTTATAGCAAAATAAACAAACAAGTTATTTAAATAATTCTTTATTAAATGTTCACAAAAAAAACCAAATGTCTTTCAGCTACACAGAACATGGACGATTGAAATTCTAACTACTTAAGAATGATTTGAATAAATTTACAAAAATAAACATCAGAAGCGGATAAACAAAAAGAAATTCATAAAAAAATATTTTAAATGGAAATGAGAATATGAAAACATGCTAAAATAGTGATTTATGTGCGAAAAACTGTAAAGTTAAATTGATGTCCATTTATTTTTCTTTATCATAATATCATAATTTGTATGAGTTCGTTTCCACCTGGCCCTTCTGTCGGTGCTACAAACTCCAAGCCAATCCACTCAGCGTTATTGGCGTATTGCTCATACACCATCGACCTCTATTCCAAGCTCAGGCCATAATGGTTAGGAGGTACGCTTCCATAAAAAGTGTGGTCGCCATTTTAAGGTAACTAACTGCCTCTCGCAAGCGCAGGGTAGCGCGATTTATCCGCAGATCAGGCGTTTTTATCTCGTAAAAAGAGTCTTTGTTATTTTCATGCTGTTATAACATTGTTCACGGTAACTGGGATACACGCTTTGCTGCACTTTTATAGAAGAGCACCCATTGAACGTTTTTTATAATCAGTAAAAACGCTATTGTGACGAAGGATGTACACAATCTTACAATGCGCTCTGAGAAATGCGCATCCCTCAAAAAAACATATTATGTTTGCATTACTTACGTAAGTTCCGAATTAAAAGATTTTGTTAATCCCAAAATATTACCATGTGCATCAAGAACGTTTTTTAAAAAAAAAAAACATTAGATAATGGTATAGTTACCATTATTTTATACACTTAAGGTGATATTGTTTTTCATGACTACGTGTTTTAAACACGTTAAAAAACATGTTAAAAAAAATAGGCAAAAATCGTAGACAGGGATTAACCTACATCCTAATTTTCTAATTTTGTTGCAGTGTTGCCTTTGTGGGTAATAAAGAAGTGTTTTTATAATATGAGGATTTTAATTATTTTTCTAATTGATTGCTAAAATTACTAATAAACTAACCTTTCGGGTGCTTACCAATATTTAAAATGGAATTCTACCTAACAACTGCATTCCAAAAAATAAGTTAACCGACCATTACGTTGTTGTAAAAAAAACTGTAATAAAATAAAAACATTATGTATGGATATGCATAAATATATATATTTATATATGCATGTATATAATTACTATAGAGATACTTCTCTGTGTCCAGGCAGACGAAGAATACAGTTCTGTATGTAAAATAGAACCAGAACCCTGGACGAGTGTTTTTGTCTAAATGGTTGTTCTCAGATGAAAATCCTGACTAAGAAAATTGGGTGGAGATAATTCCGCCTCGTTGTGTAGTGTTCGACATGTTCGCCTACCAGTTTTATGTTCCTGGGCTCAATTCCTGGCAGAGTAGACGTGAAATATAAGGTTTATAGGTTTTTGGATCTGCAGTATTTCATTGTTCATGTACTAGCACCTGAAGCGTAAGACTGATCACCTTACCCACATGTAACAGATTATTAAACTATGTTGTATTTGATTTATCAATGCAGTTGCCTTATGCACCACTGAGTGTGGGATTGGGGATGATAATGATAAGAGTCTAATATAAAAAACTTCAATTGGCTCTCCTGTAAAGTTGCTACATGTCGCTTAACTGTTTCCTTTTGGGCGTCGATGTCATTTTGTTTTACCACCTTATAATTAATAAGATTTTTTCAACATGTAAATTCAAGAATAAAAATCTGTACAAACGTTTTTATCGAACGCGGAAAGTATAAACCTGAAATTGTTGTATAGTTCTTCACGCCTTAGAGTAATAACATGCCACTGGCTAATAAAGTTACACATACAGACTAAAACCATTCTACGATTATCAACCACGAAGTCAGCTACATTTTACCGGGGCGTAGGTACTCCGGGCGAGAACTGCAAGCGCAAATCGTAACCTTCCGTTTCACGTTTGTTGTTAAACTATAAACCAAACCAAAAATTTGAAATGTTTTTGTTCTATGCAATAGAGCTGAAGGGCTTCTCTAGTGAAATATTACTCTGAGTTCACCACTAACGACTTCTACTATGTTTATTTATTTATTTATTTATTTATTTATTTATTTACGGACAAAGTCCATTATAAACATTACAATTAAAAGAAATTTTTACAAAGGAATAAAAAAATATAAGGAACAGAAATAAGCAGCAAAGACAGATGATAGATTTTTTAGATTAAGTAAAAAGCATAGGCTAACTATACAGATTCTTTAGCTGATTTGTAAAGAAAGACATCCTTACACCATAATAATCAAGATCTTGATGATCGTTCACCCGCCTGATCATTCTGGGCAAAGGCGACTGTGCACCATAATTGGTCCTGTAGTGACCGAGGAAAAGCATTTCATTATTTCTTAGTCTACGGGTGGGAACGTTAAAAAGAATCTTTTGCAAAATTTCAGGGGCATCAATGAGACAGTTCATAATTTTATACATGCAGATTATATCTGCAATGCATCTGCGTTTTTCAAGACTTGATATGCTTAAAAACCTCTCCATATCAGAATATGAATAGTCTCCTCTTTCCAATCCCATCTTCCATGCAATTTTTCTTATAAAACGATGTTGAACTGATTCAAGGCGCTTGATATGAACAGCATAATGAGGGGACCAGATTACAGATGCATATTCAAGAATAGGGCGAACTAAAGAGCAATAAAGTGTTTTAAGTGTAAGCATACTTTGGAAATCAGACGTAGTTCTATTAATAAAGCCTAAAATTTTTAAGGATCTGTTTACTATATTATCAAAGTGTTCCAGAAAAGTTAGTTTATTATCTAGGATCACTCCAAGATCTCTTATAGAGGTGACAATCGAAAGAACTTGGCCATTAAGTTTATAATCAAAAATAAAAGATGTTAGAATCAAAATCCAATGCTCTTAAAATTGTATGCTCTAAAATTTCGCCATACAATAACACTGTTTTTTCATTTATTTATTTACTTTGTTAATATTATTGAAATTGTTTTGATGTTTAATTTGTACGCCCACAAAAACAAAACAAGAAATTAATTATTCAGTGAGCAAAATTAATTCGTATTTTAAGCAATTCGATTTAACATGCTGAGAGTTTGACAGACAAATTTTTCGCGAAATGCACTAAACTTATTTTTGCAGTCAAATTAATTACGTTCAATGGTCACATGATTTTATAAAAACCAAATAATGAATTGTTAAACTGTGGCAAGCTGCTACGAGTGCATTATATTAATAACGTAACAATTTAAGTGCATAAATCACATATTTCGTACTTACGCGTTGCAGTACATGGGTACAGAACTCTCGTATGAAGGGCCGTTCTCTGGTATAACAAATGGCGCTCCACTCGTCCTCCTTCTGTTTGGCTGAACCTAAATAGAAATACGTTAAACAAAATCGAAAAATCTCAACACATGTAATGGGCTCGGTGAAAATATTTTGCCATGTGCCGCAGGGGGTAAGGGCGGCACAGGCGAAACAGTTTGCCCATATTCACAGTCTAAAAAAACATCCACTCGACTCTGTAAAACAGAGACACTAAACAACAAAGGCTACGTGAAAAAGTGGTAGAGTTTGAGCAATCGTGCTACAAATTCGTGCCTTCTTAAAATTTGGGGGTTGAACAAACCCCTGTTATATTCTGAATCCCATTGTAATTTATTACTCAATGTAGCACCTTTAACACGCTTCGTTGAAGCCGCAGCTACCTATGAAGTATTTATCCATAAAGCTCATTGTGAACTAATTTTTACTATAAACTCGCAATGATTTTTCACTCGTTAATTTATTGTTGCATTGTCAAAGTGTTTGTCACTAAAAGGCGAGTTTTTGGAATTTTCTTGAATAATGTTTTCAAATGGACTTTTGTTAAAGCGCACAAAACAATTATTTGTATCTGGGTAAATGTTATTTATTTAATGGATACTAACTTTAATTTGATTAAATTATTTCGAATACAAACAGATGTACAGGTTAAATGAATATAAATAAAAACTATAAAAAATGTACACATAGTAAGGCCTGCCATCCAATTCTATGTATCGACAAAATTATACTACAGTAAAACGACGACGGCTTAAACTATATAAAGAAATAATATACCAAGAAATATGGACAAAACAAGGAGACAGTGGGAAGGAAAAAAGGGAAATTGATTAAGAGTGGTGAAGGATGATTGAAGGAAAGTAGGAGTGGAAAATTGGATTAGATTTAATTATTAAAAGCAAGAAAAGAGACAAAAAATTTATTCTCTATTATTCTGAATCAAGCCTATTAGTTCTCTTCTGTACCTATTATATGGAGTGTTAAATATATCTAGACTATTAATTTTTTTCTTAAGTGCTTCATATATACGAGGGATGGTGATGGTAAAAATATTATTGCTCACTGTATGGGTGTTATTTCGATAATTTGTTACACGAAAGCAAGATGATCTCTCTGACGCTTCAGCTGGTACCTAAAATTATTTTTTCAAAGAATTAACTACGTATTTTCATTGACTTAACATTAGTTTATAACCCATAAGTAATTCATTAATAATATTTTTTTTAGGACGCGGACTAACTAAAAAAAATATTTAATAAAATTAAAAAAATAACTAAAAAATACCCTAGTATATTAAAACTTACCAAATTACCTAAATTAAAATGCCATAAACCAAATTTCACAGTCAAACAAGAAATTAATAAATAATAAACACAATTCCTATTATGAAATTTAAAATTCACCAAAGATGCATGAATTTGAAAACATTATTGCATTTTTAAATGTACATTTTTATGTTCCGTTTTTGTAACGTCTTGAGTTTAGTTTTATCGGGTTTTTCATTTTTAAAAAAAAAAAACTATTGGTCTTTGAATACCGAAAGTACATTATGCACAAAAATAATAGTTAAAACATATCCACAAAGATTTAGAGATTATTGTTGCTTTTTTAGTATGATTGTTTTAATATTTACCTAGCAGAAAATAGATATTTGATGAAAAAAACATAATTTAAAAAACCACCCTTATAAAATAAAAGATAATGTCAAACAAATCAACAAACAAAATAAAATAAAATAAAGTTTTCTTCGGTATTTTTTTGAATGAACGTTGCCATCTAGCGATTCTTAACGAAAGCTTGCATGCTAAAAGCTTTTAACGAATTCAGCTTTATAAAGCTTTTATTTTTGTCGATAGAGCACTCGTTTTAAACGAAATGAAAGCAGTGATTTAAAAAAATATGGGTATGGCGAGAAGAAGGTAAAAATATTCTCAATTATTTAGATATAAACAGTTTAAGTAAACTGTAATGATAACTATTTACGTAATTATTAAAATAGGAATAGTTTTTTAAGCTATTTTTGTAAAGGTCCCTTTGTATGATAAAATTTATTTTTACATTTGACATAACTTATTTAATTTACGACCCTTTGCATTTCTTTATTTTTTTTAGGGGAGAGGTAGTGGCGATAATTAAGAACAATTTAGTACCTGTTTTATTTTTATACTGCTATTCATTGACTCACGACCGCGATTGGTTCCGGCAAATAGGTCGTATGTCGGATCTTGCAATAATTTCCTCACTTATATACAATTACTCACGCTGCGTGATGATATTATTATGTGACGAAAATTAAATTGAGTGTCACGTGATTCTAGTTCCTCGTCTCTAAATTTGATAGATAACAATTATGAAATATAGGAGCTAGATTACAGCACGTCTTGCAGTTACAGAGCGCATGGACAGTAAGAAATCTAGCCCCTTTTAAATTTTTTTTATTTTTTTTATTTGACAATGAAGTTTAGAGTTTAAGTGATATTTAAAAAAAACGAAACAAAAACAATTTTAAAAAAGTAGAAGTTAGATTACAACAAGTCTTGCAGCTACTGAGCGCATGGATGGTTGAAATTCTAGGTCTCATTTACTACATTTAGATATTTGATAGTTGATAACATTTACATAATATGATTTATATAATATGATAGCTAACATCACGAAAAGTCTTGCAGTTACAAAGCGCATCGACAAGTAAAATTTTAGCAACATTAGAATGATTTACTTCTTTTCCTTCCTACTATCTCCTTGTTTTGTCCATATTAATTTTATTTTAATGTAAAGTATATTTATTCTTCATATAGTTTAAACCGTCGCGTTGTCGCTTTATTGTAGTACAATTTAGTGTATACGTATAATGAGATAGCAGGCCCTACTATGTGGACATTTTTTATAGTTTTTATTTATAGTCATTTAACCTGTACATCTGTTTGTATTCGAAATAAATAAAATAAATAATAGTTTTTCTAAATTGGACTTAAAGACGCATTCTTTTCCCATTTGATATAATTTAAAAAAACATAATAAATCTAATTTATTTACTTTCTGTACCCAGTAGTGCATAAGACTTTGTATTTGCTAACCAATAGCAGAGTATTTCACGTCCACGCTGCCAGGAATTGAACCCAGGTCCTCAAGAATAGTAGACGAATGCGAAAACCACTAAAATCAATTTCGTACAAACTTATCTCCACTCGATTTTCACCTGCCAGAAGCCATCGAGTCGAAAACGCTTCAAGGGTTTTGGTTCTATTTCACACATATAACTTTATACTTCATCCGCCAGGACACAGCATTTGCAATCTCAAATGCTTTCTGACCAAATTTATTGCACCGGTAACGTACCTACAAACCTAAAAAGGAAAAAAATATTAAAATTCGTTTATATTTGTATGAACACTAGGGATGAAAGGTTTAAATAATTATTTCACCGTGTAATCAATATAAAAAAGTATTTATCTATCACTTCCGGTTACACCCGAGGAAAGCTCGTGTCCGAGGACAGCTGTTTCGTCTCGAGCCCACTCTGTGTGGGCCCACGTGTTAAGTCTTATATTTATTATTTTTGCGCTGGAAAACATAGCCACGTGGCTTCCGGGATCGTAAGTAGGGTGGTCTGACAGTCTGACCCTAGCAACTGATCTATAGCAAGCAGATGCGAGAGGGAAGACCGGTTGTTTTGAAAAATAAACAAAATACCTAATTATATTTGTCGATAATATGACGCATTAACGGAATCCACAATATTGTAAAAGGTTTAGAGATATATCAACTGAGATATTTTTGATTCAGTATGGGATAGATTTGTAAATATAAATAATAGGTACATGATTAGATCACTGCTTAATTCCGTGCCGAGGATACGTTTTACAAGTATTTTTGACAAAGACAGTTTTTTTTAAATAGCTACCTACTGTCAATCCACAAATATTATTTGACTCTACATTGAGCTGTTGCCAAAATACGAATTATTATTGTTAAAAATTATACTTACTGGATTTCTCATAATTTATTCTACAAAAAAATAAAAATTTTGCTTCCCGCTTATGGTTGGAATGTGGTTGGAATATTGTGTTAAAATCCGTATGCTTTTAAAGAGTATTAAAAATCTTTGGTATTGGTATTATTGTATGTTATTTTTGTTTTACAAGACTTGCCTACCTTACTGACGTATGTTTTATTTAGATATTAACTAGTGAGTTTTTATTTAAATATTTAGTATACCTAGTTAGGATAGACAGTGTTTTATATATAATTTATATTTGCGGCATTAACTTTGTAGTTATTCATTATAATAAAATGAATACAAAACAGCTTTGTTTTTTTACTTTGACTTTGCCTTTCCGAGGAATGAAGTAACAAGAGAACGGACGCAGAAAACTCCGGTGACAACTGTCGTCATGCGAAGGCGATACGGTTGACTAGGCCATATACTGCGGATGCCTCCTGAGAGCCTTAACCACACTTACCTACTTAACATGTTCTCGTCGTCCTGGACGTCCACTACTGACTGTTTGTCGGCAGTTCATGTCAGAACTTCAGCACGAGAACCTGACTTGGAAGGACGCAAAGGAGTTGACAGCCGATAGAGATGCATGGAAACTCTTTGTGGATACCATATGCTCCAAATAGGGAGCGGATAAGGAATGATGATGATTTTTATTTTTGCTACCGACCGGTTTTAAAGCTACACGAACTTATTTATTTAGGTGAACTTAACTAATTAACCATATCCTATTTTAATTTAACAATGATTACTAACTATTATTGAATAAACTTACATTAAAACATATAGAGATGATAAGTCAAGTCGTTTTGTCACGTTGCTCTATAAATATGTATATTTGTTCGATAATATTTAGTAATCACTATTTAAATAAAATAGGATAAACAAATTACAACAGGGATGGAGAATACCTTAAATAAGGGAATATGGACGTCAAGGCATTGGCCACTTAAACCAGCCAATGACAAGTCATAAGCCCTGTAAATGCCTTGACTTCCATATTCCCTTATTTAAGGTATTCTCCACCCCTGTTGTAATTTGTTAATCTTAATGACCCCCAAGGGGGTGAAAACCAGTCTTTTGTCTATGAACATTTGGACAAACTCAAATATTGTAAAATAGGATAAGATTTATTAGTTTAGTATACCTTGAGAAAGAAGCTTGTGTAGCTTTAAAACCGGCCGGTAGAAAGAAAAAAAATTAGCCGTTAAAAAAAAAGTTGTTATTTATTTATTTTATTTTAGCGTCTAATATGTTTGCTTATAATCTAATTTCATACAATTGTTTTACACTTAATTGTTCCTTTTTCGCTGTTTTGCAAACAAAACATACTGTTTTATTTACTATTATATTCCGTTTTAGGCACTGAACTGAGCTGAACTGACTGTGTAACCTTGGGCTTGTTTTCATTTTTAATATCAATAGTAAGTTGTAAGTTGTCGTTCAAGTTATTATACCTTTTATAATTATTTTATGTCTATTTATTTTTGAGGATTAGTTTTTGAGCAACCTTTCTATCTACCAAATCTATCTTTCAGGTGTTACCTAGTGCGTAGGAAAGTGAAATAATGCAGGTAAGTAAGTCAGGCGAATCTTGTCCGCATCAATAAAGGTTTCAGCTCTTTAATTTTACAAAAAATCACAAATGGAACAATTGAAGAAACGCGCAAATTTAGCAGAATTATTTATTTATTTCTTTAATTCACATAAACGTCCGGAGAGATCATAAGCCGAAGTCGTAGATAAAATATAAAAAGTAAGAAATAAAATATAGCGTTTAGAACATTCAAATACATATTCGTACATATAAGTATTGAGAAAATATAATTTAAAAACACATACATATGTATATAAAGATGGCATAATACACATAATTAGTGTAAAACACTTAAATAAATCTATATACCCAGTAAAAAAACTTTTTTAAATTTCTTTATAAAGACACTCTATTGAAAAATAAAAATCCAAAGTATTACTATAAATACACAGTTGTAAGCAAGTAGAAAATAAAATTAAAAATAAATTACCTACATGTTTTAAAATGCTTCAAAGTATACATCTGTAAACAAGAACTAAGCAAAACTTTTACACATAAGGAAAATAATATATATGGATTTGAGTATTTATAAGATACTAGCGGACCCATCAGACGTTGTCCTGCCCAAACGTTGCGCGTTAGCTTGCCTGCTATTAGCTTGGAAAAATATTTTTATTTGATAAGTAGGTACCTAGGTACTTGTTTGTGATTAAATTCCAAAACTAAAAATTGTTAACATTAAATTTAAGTAGGTACTTGTTTATGGTTGAATTCCAAAACATAAAACAAATATTTTTTCAAGTATAGCATTCTTTTTGCAAACGTCAAACTCCGGTCTTCTCATCAACGGAGGGGTGTACTTATCTAGGAATAGGATTTTTAAAAATGTATTGAATTTAATATTATTTTAGTGTTACCGAAAATCCAGTAAAAATAAATAAATGGTTAGAAATTTTAACGAATTTAAGGAAAAAATCTGACTGAGATCCAAAAAAAACAAATGCTGTTTGTAAACATTCAAAAACAAACTTTTTTATAGACAAAATAACAACAATTTTTTTGTAAATGCATTTTACCTGGTATTCAACCCTGGTAGTTCTATGAATAACAGATTTATGCTCCTTACTTCTCTTTTACATATTAGATTGAAGATTTTAATATCTACGAACACGCACAGCGCAAAGATCTATATTTCTCTGAAAACCGCACGTAAATCGGTTAAGCCGCTTAGGAGGAGTTCGGTGACATCACACGAACAGAGGAATTATATATATATAAAGAAGAAGATAATCAACAATACCGAGATAAATTTTAACTTGAAACACATTACAAACAACAGCAAAAGATAAAACTATTGTAAATAAATATGAATGCGTATTACATACTTTTGTAAAAATAAGGTTAAGGCAAAAACTTGGTGTTTGATTAAAGATTACATAAGTTTTGTAAAACATTTAAATAAAGCACAAATAAAATAAATAATAAAAAACAAAAGATTTAACCATGAATACCGAGTAGTGTGAGAGTAGAGTAAATGATAACACTTTAAAATATATCATCCAACCTTGCTGCCAGAAATTGATTACGTAAGGCAAACTGATACGAGTTTCAAGAATTGGACAAAATATAAGGACAAAAACTATGAATGGTTAATTTATTTATTTAAATATACGCCCAATGGGCATTTTTATGGACACATTTATAAATAGAAAATGATTATAAAAAAAGTAGAAAGACTCAATGGTTTATAGA